>NC_053447.1:51535104-51627851 GCF_007990345.1 Gossypium hirsutum | reverse complement strand
GCACATGAATTGACGTGCCCGAATTTGTACACTAAAAGTGTACCTCTGAAAATCCATCGAATTTTCGAGAAATTCAACGGGATAAATATAGAAAATAATAAGGGTAATAGAAAACATGGAATTGAATTATTATTGGAAATATATTATCGAATTTAATACCCAGTTTGGATTGAATGCGGGATTGAGTACAATCATTCTATACCAAAGGATGAATTGACGGATAATACCATAACTGAGTTATGGCATTACAAATGTAAAGGATGAATTGACGGCAAATTACCCAAGTAAACCGAGGTCAGAATTTGTTGCGACTTTCGTGTTTACTATCTGTGTAGCTCTCATGAGCTTAAGTTCAGCCTTCGGGCTTCTGAAAACGATGTACTCATATCCGTAAGTTGTTCTTCGAAAGGTAAAATATCGGGAGTTGTCTTGAATGGTAATATAATTATTTATATGATGCATTGAATTGGTAAGTATTTAAGTGAAAATATGCTACTGCTCATGAAAAAGTATTAAGGTTTAAATTAAGCAATTTTCTTATGAAATGACTTATCATGTGATCAGTTCGGGAAAGGCTTTGGGTAAATGCACTATCTTGTGACCATGGTTGAGTGATATGTTTATGACTTGTGTGACATGCATATGGAACAAGCGTGGAAAGTAAAGAAATGCAAGTGAAAATAAAGAAATTATCAAGAGTTAAAGTAATATAAAATCCTACAAAGCTTGGGATAATATGTTTAAGTGATACTGTGGATTTATTCACTTTGTAAGTTGATGAATATAGCTTCATGGGTATTGTGGTATCAATATTGGGTTATCCTTGATATGTATAGATTTCATATTTTAAAAGAATTAATATGATTAAAGACTATATGAGCCTACTAAGCATTCATTACTTACGTATTTGTTTTTTTTTATTTACCCTACAAATTATCGGAAGCTCGATTGGGTTGGAAACTTGTCGGAGATATATCACACTATCCATTGGTTTTATCGGTAATTTTGGATGATTTGATTCTAGTTATAATGGCATGTATAAGTTAATTTAGCCAACGTTGGCTCATTAATATTTTGATTTTGGTTGGTTTCAAATATGAATGCTAGATGAAATGAAATGTCTGAAAATTAATTTGTAAATTTCGGTAATGTTCCGTAACCCTGTTCTGTAAATATGTATAATTTGTAAATATTTCCGTAACTCTGTTCTGGCGACGAATTCGGGTTAGGAGTGTTACCTTTTTAGTTTTTATACTTTTTAAATTTTAAAATTCCAGTCCTCTCTAAATGATAACTGTTAAATTCATTAAGTTAAGTTCTACTATTTCTAAAATTTGATTCAGCAAATATATTATTATATGTGTAATGTCATGTTAACTTGTTATTTTCACATATTCCTTACTAAAAATCATGTTAATGGATTAACGATTGTAATTTTTGTCAATGCTGATATTTTAAATTTTGATAAGTATAGGGACTTAGAATGACTTAGTTGGAGAATATGAGCTAAATTTACAAGTGTATGCATATTACAAAACTGATAATTGTGTTTAACCAAACAAATTTAATTGTTGTTGTTTGGTTCAGGACTAAAATTTCAAACTTTGAATATTGTAATAACTAAAATTTACCAATTTAAAAAATATAAGAACTAAAATTGATCAAAGTAAAGTATAAAAACAAAATCCGCAATTTTCATAAAGTGTAAAGACTAATAGCAGAATTTAACCCAGAAAACCAAAAATCTCTAAAACCCTAATATGCTTTTTCTACCCTAAAACCCTAAAACAATGATGAACGACTACGACGATCAGATAACAATGGAAGCCCAATCTCAACCTTCAGAAAATTCTCAAATTCTTCAAACATTAGCTCTAGGCCCTCTCTCTTCTTCTCTTTCTTCACTCTCTTCCTCTTCTACAACCCTCCCTTCCAATCAAGACTTTCATTTCTTCAACAACTTCTCCGATTTCAAGCTTCCCATCGATCAAATCGCCAAAACATCCGATTCTTTGCTCGAATCCATTGGCGCTTCGGCTAGAACATGGGGCGCCAACAAGGCCATCAATTTCCCTAGCAACCTTGACAGCATAGCCGATGATGAAGCTTATGATTGGCTCGTTGATATTAACGACGAACTTTTGGAACGATTTGACGTTTCCATCGACGAATTTCATAAGATTCGAAAGAAAGAAGAGGAAACGGGTCGGTTTATTGGGTCGGATCCTGACAATAATGGGTTTCAGTTGGTTTACGGAAAGAAGAAGAAGAAAATTAACGGTGGTTTAGTGAGTGACTCGGTTGGTGTGTCAGTGAGTGGGAAGGAAGGTGGGTTTTCGGGTTCTTCTGGAGTTAAGGTGAAGAAAGAGGCATTGGCTACGGGGACGACTGGGAAAGCGAAGGTGCCATTTCATATACCAACGATACGGAAGCCTCAGGAAGAGTATAATATACTTGTGAATAATTCGAATCAGCCTTTTGAACATGTTTGGTTGCAGAGGAGTGAGGATGGGCAGCGTTTTGTTCATCCACTGGTTGGTCTTTGTTTCCCCGTTTAATCAGTCTTTTATGGAGTTCTGTCTTTTCTTTTCTTTTGGGGTTAATCACTATGTTATAACTGTTTCCTAAATGCTTTCACAACATTTCTGCTTTTAGTTGGTTACGTATGTTATAGGATAACCTCACAGTGTTTCATTTTTGTTTGGTTAGTTCAATGAGTGTTGAGGTTCGTATGTTGTCGGATAACTTCATAATTTTTCTATACCGAGGTGCAAAGGGCAAAAAAGCGCTTCCTCGAGTAAACTGAGGAATATGTCTATGTATGTGTTTTGTGTATCTTTGTCTATATATATAAAAAAAAAGCTTAAGATATTCTGATAATGAATTCAAAAGGTGGTCCAATTTATCTTAGAAAAATGCTTCTTCTTCTTTTTTGACCAATATGCATGTTTCTTGCGGTCTCATGTTTGTTGTTGATTTTTTTGTTCATTGTTTGTTGTTGAATATTTATACATTAAGATGTAGAATTTTGATATTGTCTCATCTTTACTATCAAAGAAATTAGAGAGAATTTCAATGAGGCAGGGTTTCATGCATTAACCACTTTACAAAAAGGTGTCCCTAGTCCCTACACTCACCAAGTGTGCTTCTGATCAATGAGCCTTGGCCTAAATGGCCTCTAGCACATTTTCATCTGATGCTAAGTCACAGCACCTAAGCACATACCTTAATGACACTGGTTTGGGAGTTTTGATGCTTGTGATCAGGATTAGAATAGTTGGACATAAGTGAAATGCTTTTATTAGAATTGCTGGGCTATTAAGTTTGGTGCTTTTATTTTCTTTGAGTGATACAACACCTGTATATTTTCCGGGGCATGAATTTCTGTACAAGAACTAGCAAGAGTGATTAATATGGTTGTTTTGAACGTTCTCACAGCTCTGAAATCATTCCCATGGAGACAGCAAAGATGAATAAGGAGAATATAACTGTCTTTTAAAGTTTTCTAGGCACCTTGCATAGTTGAAAGGAAAAGGAAAAAAAAAATGAATTTCTGTACAAGACGTAGTAAGAGTGATTAATATAGTTATTTTGAACGTTTCATAGCTCAGAAATCTTTCCCATGGAGACAAAAAAGATGAATAAGGAGAATTAACTGTAATTTTTCAAGTTCTCCAGAGTTAAAGGCACCTTGCATGGTTAAAAGGAAAAGAGAAAAAATGAATTTCAGTAAAATAGTTCATTGAAGTGATAGTATTTCTGATTTACATTGGTTTGTAGGAAGGTATCTTGTAATCAAGGTCGTCTTTCTTATGTTCTTATTGGGGTAAATTGTGACGTTGCTAATAGTAATTAGAAGATGGGAAAGGCTGCACTTGTTTTTAAGAATGTTACCATGTTCTTGAGAGATACCTTAGTAATAATATTTACATATGGATGTGATAAAATTTCACTTTTTGTATTGTTCTTATACCTCAAAATCTCACACACATCCAACCATGTTCAACAATAGCTTCTAAAACTTTCTGGTTTATCTCCTGTTAAATGTTAATTTGTGTTGCTTGCTGAAATAAGAGAAAAAACATTTCTATTGCCCTTTTACAGGAGAACCTCTCTGTTATGGATTTTGTGGAAAAAGATAGTGCAGATATTCAGCCCATCAAACCCCCATCAATGGAGTCTACCTCATTTAAGCTGGTTGAGGAAGTAAAAGATTTGAAGGATTTAGCAGCTAAGTTACGCGGTGTGGAAGAGTTTGCGGTAAAAATTCAACTTATAATAGGACTTTTTGTGATGATGCATGTTTTGCTCTTGCTTCATAGTAAGATATAGAATGTTCACCTGGTCTGAAGAAGGGTGTATGCATCTCTGGTTTCAGGGGTACCAGTTACACTGGACTTTGTATGCATCAAATATAGGATTAATTTTCTGTATTCTCATAATATGTTACCTCTTTGCCTGTCGTTCATTTTCTCTGTAATTATTCTCAGGCTGATTTGGAGCATAACCAATATCGATCTTTTCAAGGACTAACTTGCTTGATGCAAATTTCTACTAGAACTGAGGATTTTATTGTAGATACTTTGAAGCTTCGAATTCATGTTGGCCCATATCTTAGGGAAGTTTTCAAGGATCCCACCAAGAAAAAGGTTGGTACCCTTGATAGTTTTTTTTTTTTTTTAGCTTATTGCATGGTTTGATATCCTTAATTCACATAGGTTATGCATGGAGCAGACAGGGATATTGTGTGGCTTCAACGAGACTTTGGCATATATGTGTGCAATCTCTTTGACACTGGACAGGTTTCTACTTCTATGAACTTGAGGATTTAATTTGAGAATTTTCTGTTAGATTCTTGGTTTTATTGGTATATTTTACGAAGCTAAGTTTATGTGGGCCTTGTCAACAGTTCACTTTTTATGAACTTATTTGTGAGTTAATTAGCAGTGTGACAATGACTTAGGGGAAAGGAAATTGGTACAAAGACCATACATGAAAACTCTTTACATGTGGTTTAAATGATTGAACTAACTTAACTAGTTTTATGGATGATGACAATGGTGCTAAGCTTATAAGAACTTATTGATAAAGTTACCACATACTATCTTAACCATTTTAGATGTTATAGCCTTAGAAATATTATCACCCACACAGATTTGTTGAGCCTAATTGACATTCACTAAGTGCCATGTCTTGATTATATATGCTTAGGCTTAGTTTTGAGTGCAATTAATAAATACATGATTTGATTGTTTTTATTTTGAAGTTAAATGTTGTGTTGGGTTCTTACCAATATGTATTTTGCATGTTTCTCAGGCCTCAAAGGTCTTGAAATTGGAAAGAAATAGTTTGGAGCATCTTCTGCAACATTTTTGTGGAGTTACAGCCAACAAAGAGTGGGTTTTTATTTAAATTTATTTGATCGTTTTCCTTATACTTGCTAGTTCTCTCCTCTTTGATCATCACCTATCCTATCTCCTTAAGGTTGATTAGTTGACTCAATGTAGGTACCAGAATGCAGATTGGAGATTGCGTCCTCTTCCTGATGAAATGCTCAGGTAACGTTGCTTTTTTACCTTTCAGCTGCCTGACTCTCTCTTGCTAGTTAAATAATGTCTAATTGCTGCACTTGCATATGTCATTAAAGCTAATGATTGATTGCTATTGACCACTTCCTTTTTAAAAAATGAATTATAGAAAGAGAAAAAAATAAAGGATTACTTCAACTGTAAATTTGACATAGTTTTTATGACAAACTGTTGTTTCTTAGTTTTGCCTGCAGCATCATTTCTTTTGAACAATTTTATGCAAACCATGACATCTTTATTTTTCCTGTGCTCAAAGTAGTGCTGACTTAACCCCATCAAACTTGTCAGAAAAGGAAAAAATTAACCATAAAATCTGTAAGACCACCATTACTGATATTTTATATGTTTTTTTTATGAGAAGAAATTCAAACAAACAGATGTGAATAGTCGTTAATTTTGACTTTTTAATCAATATGAAGTAAAAACACAGTGCTTTTTATTTATGTTTTGAACTAACATATTACTCTGAAGAAAATTTCAAGGTTCTGTCACTCTGATTGCAATTATTGAAGAGGAAACTTTGATTGTTATCTGTCTATTAATTGTTTCTGTTTATTACCATTTTTATGCCAGATACGCTAGAGAAGACACACACTACTTACTGTACATTTATGATTTAATGAGAATCAAATTGTTATCAATGCCCCAGGAAGGTGAACATTTGGATGCTCCTTTGGTAGAGGTATGATGCTGTAAATGATAGCTCACAGCATTTTCTACATTTATAACAGCATGCCATATCATATGCTAACACTTCTAGGTTAACAGAAGCTTAGAGATTTGATAGTCTTAATCTTAGTTACATTCATGTGAGAGCTGTGTTCCTTTCCACATTCTACTGGCTTCTGACCTTCTATTTTATTTGATCTTCGGTGTATAACCTACAACTGAGGCTAGGTGTTGAAAATTTATTTGTTGATCAACTATCCATATCAATATAATGTGATTCTTTGGATACCTTCATTGGTTTCATCGAGTAAAATGCATACAGTGTATATGTTTTGTTACTTTTCTTGCCTATTTCATCTTCCTTCAAAATTAGTTTACTTGGATGCATGAATTTATGAACTTTGTTGCTTTCTGTTTTTTGTTATTGACCGTCATCGTAGTAGCAAATGTTCTGTTGCTAGCAGGTCTACAAGCGAAGTTCTGATGTATGTACACAACTGTATGGGAAAGAGCTCCTGACAGAGAATTCATATCTCCATATACATGGGTTTGTTACTTGCTAAGGCTACATGATTTAAATACATATTACATAATTTCTAAATAACTTTGTTTTTTCTTCTATTTAATATAGGTTGCAGGTGGCTGGTTTCAATGCTGAGCAGCTAGCAGTTGTTGCTGTAAGTTTTTGTTGATTTCATATCTACTTGGCCCTTTGTTTACTTTTAAGATAACACATGGATTGGTTGGTAAATCATAAGAAATGTCTAATTTTAATTCAGAGAACATATTTGATATACAATAGCCTTACTAGTAAAAAATAGATGATATCCCTTAATCTTGCGTCTCACCTAAATGGTTTATAGGGGCTTTGTGAATGGCGAGACATTATTGCTCGTGCAGAGGATGAAAGTACTGGTTATGTATTGCCAAACAAAACGCTTCTTGAAATCGGTAGGAACTTTCTTGTTTTTATCATTTTCCAGTATATTTATCTTCTTTTTTCATACTGCTTGTTGGTATATTTCCTGAAGCACTTTTTGTTTTTCTTACTGCTAAAAGCCAAGCAGATGCCTGTAGCTGCTCACAAGTTACGTCAATTGTTGAAATCTAGACACCCATATGTGGAGCGAAATCTTGGTGCAGTTGTTAGCATCATCAGGCATGCTATGCAGAATGCTGTTGCATTTGAAGCTGCTGCTCAACAACTTAAAATGGGACGTATGCTAAATGTAAGATTAATTACACTGATTTGATAACCCTGATCGTATTGTTATAATGTATTTTGTTAAATCTGTTCTATGTATTATTATCTCATTTTTCTTTTAGTCATCACATGGGTTGTGAATTGTGATCATTGTCCAGAAGTAAAAATGAAAGCATTTTGGGTTGTAGTAGGCTGTTTGCATGACTTATAAAACAAAATCAATCAAGTGAATCATAATGTTAACATAGGAAAGCTACAAACATGAAGTGTGCTAATTGATTGATTCAGTTACATGAGTCTGATAAAATGTCATCGAATAAGCCTTAGAAACTTTATCTTAGCCCGAGAATGGGTTGATAAGAATGGTAAGTGCTACTTCCTCATTACTGTTTATTTCATTGAACTTACAATTGGTTGGAATATGTTGATTTTATAATTACTATCTGTTAAGATGACTGTAAGATTTCTACTGTGCAGGCATCAGAACAACATATAGCAGCTAAAGAGGGAGCTGAGGTCTTAATTCCTGTGACTCCTACAGACTTTAAAACTGCAAATGATAGAACAAGAATCATAGATGATGCTGTAGTAGGACCTGATGGGATAAGTTCACAATCTGCTTCTCTGCAACATAAACACGACTCGATCAAGATTGGAAGCAGTATTACTCAACTTGACAGAGACAAAAAACAAGAAGGATTCTCTTTTGAGCCACATGTGAATGGTAGCTCAATGTATGCGAGAGAAAATCTTGTCATCTCGGGAAAGAGTGGAGATGCAAATGCCCATACAGTTATTCCACCTTCAACAAAGATGGTAAGTTGTTAATACTTTTGTAGATGGTGATCTTTTTTTCCTGATGAGTAGCTGCTGGATAAAATACCTATTACCTGTAGGCAACTGGAGCAACTATTCAGGTTCTAAAGAAACCAAGCTGTGGCTTTGGAGCACTTCTGGGGAATGCTTCCACGAAGATGAAATTTGATATGGAGAAAAAGGTGAGTCAAGTTATTCCTCTATTTTGCTGTTGTGGCTTTTGATTTTGTTGCGGTATTGAAACCAGTGTAAATGCTCCATCACAGTCCATGACAGTCGCATTTGTCCATCATTGCGATTACTTTAGTTTTGATTCCTTTGTGCATATTGTGGTAAGTAATTCATTGCTATCTTGTTTATTGTCGTCATCTAGGAGAAGGAAGATAGTAAGTTGGCGCAGATCAGATCTTCAGTAAATCTTTCATTTCACTCATTCTCGGGCACAGCAGAGCAGTCAAAACCTCCTGTTAACGAGCCAACTAAATTTCCAGAAGCTCTACAGCCCAAAGAACCTCCTGCTGTGGTAGCTACTGAGTCGTCGACATTAGAAGATATTATCATGTTAGAAGATAATTCAAAAAAGGATGAACAAGTTGATGGTAGTGGTAGTCCGGAAGTCAATGATACACCTGGGAAGGAGAGTTGTATGGCACCTTCCTCTGAAACGGAAAAAGAAGATGAGACTATGTCTTTATCCTATTTATCTACCAGCTTCCAACAGTGCTTCGAGTCTATGAATCAAAACAGAAAAGCAGTTAAAGTGAAGAAATCAAAAGAAGATAGTGGTGTTTTGCAAATAAAGCCATTTGATTATGAAGCAGCCAGGAAAGAGATTAAGTTTGGAGAAGATGCAGAGACAGAATCAGGAAGCCATGCAAAGTCTGGTGGTAAGAAGAAAAGTTCAGCAATGGGGCGACTGCAAACAGACGATGGATCTAAACAATTTCCTCAAGCTAGGCGACGTCAAGCTTTTCCTGCATCTGGGAACAGAAGTGCAACTTTCCAATGATCCTTGGATCAAGCACCATAATCCTGTAAGACAAATGAGAAACAAGCGTGCATTTGAAGTGTTAATCCCTAATCAATAGAAAAAGATGATAATCTTGCTAGACTGCCATATGTTTACACCCCAACTTGAGTAGTGCTTAAAAAACAAAGCAATACATATACGTGCTAAAACCAATACCTAGTTAAGATTTTAGGATCTGCTTTTTAATTTTACACCATCTTAGTACTATCTGTGTTTTTCTTTAAGAAAATGCTTGCGATAGCATAAATTATTCAACAATACGAGTAAAAAGATAAAATGAATATGTTGCTGGAGAAGCTCTAATAGATTAGGCTATGTGCGATCTCGTCGGCCGTACTAAAAAATCACGTAATCACAACCATCATCTTCATGGCACATTCTAGTGTCACGGGGCTAGACCTTTCGTCTTGCAATCTGTGCGGTCTTAGGCGATCCGTTTGTTTCAAACTTGCCAAAGTCAGCCTTTACGCCCAAAAGTGAGGATTCCTTAAAACTCCTCCAAGGCACCAATTTGTATAGCGGAAGCGATTGTGCCAAAAGAAGCTACAAGAGAACAACAGAAAAAGCGCTCGCAAAGTGTTTGAGTAAATGCTCTCAATTCTTATTCACAAAGAATAATGAAACAATTCAGTAGTGAGTACAAATGAGGGGGAGGCTCTCTATTTATAGTTGAGCTCCCCCAAAACCAACGGTTAAGATACAATTACATCGACGGACGAGATTAATCCATATCCCTTAATTTTAAGGATTTACAAGATATGCCTTATCAAATTTAATCTAATCTTTACAAGATATGATTCTCTCTATCTTCTAAAATTAGTTACCATATTAGCCTAAGTTGCCATCTCTTCACTATCGGCCCAATCAGGCTTTAATCTGATAGGTTTCTCCAATATCTCTTTGAATCGGGCCAGTTCTCGTTGGCCAAATGATCCCTATCTGAGCAATAGACCTCCATTGGATGCATTTGGTGCGATGGTCACGGGCTTTGAACTGCAGCCGGTGACATTCTCCCCCACCCATTCTCTCAACGCCTTCGTTGCTACTTCTGAATGGCACTGACTTGATTCGCCTCGGTCTCGTCTCGACGCCTTAGCCTTTCCCTTTCTTCGGGATTTTTGCCTCGGCTTACGTCGCTTCTTAACTCGAGCCGTCCTACTCATCGTATTTAATCTGGTCAACTGTCTCACATGCATCGCTTCTTTTCCTTTGAAGTCTGATGCACCACCCACCTCTCCCATAGGTGGAAGCCTTGTCGATGACTCGGTTAACTCCGACGCTTCACTCAACTTAAGCATCATTGGTCTCAGCTTCACTGTTTTCATCGCAACTCTTTCCTCTAAGTTCGATGACAAACTCACCTCTTCCTTGGGTGTAAGCCCCTCCGATGACTCACCAAGCTCAGACGTTGCCTTTCTTTTGACTTCGGCTTGCTTTGGACAGTTCCGCAACTCATGCGGACCATGGCACAAGAAGCATTTTACTTGCTTCTTTTTGCTCCTCTTTACCCTCTTGGCTTCGGCTTTTCCCTTGCTCGACCAAGCTTCTTGGGCTCATTGTCTGCTTCTTCGTTCCCCTCGATGACAGACTTCCTCAGACACTTCCGCAACCTATGCGGACCATGACACAAGAAGCACTCCACTGGCTTCTTCTCGCTTTCGACCTCCTTGGCTTTGACACCCCTTGTGCTCAAACCAAGTACCAAGGCCTTACCCACCGGCTTCTCCTTAAGCGTGGATTTCCTCGGACATTTCTTCAATATGTGTGGATCGTCGCAGAGAAAGCATTTTAGCTTGTCCCTTTTCCTCTTGGGTTTCTTCTTCCCAACTCGTGGTTTCCCATTACCAACATTGTCGCCGTTGCCATTGCTATCAACACTATCTTCCTTGTGATCCATTTCACATACGCCCCTTCCATCGGACTTGGAAGACTCAAGCTTGTCTTTCCCTAGACCAAGCTTCACCACGGACTCAACTACCGTCATGGCTTCCGACAGCTTTTGGACACCTCTTTGTTCCACCTCCTGTCTGACCCACGACTTCAATCCATTCTGAAAAGCAAGCAATGCTTCTCTTTCGGTAACCTCTAAAACTTGGAGCATGAGTTCCTTGAACTCTCGAACATACTCCCCTACTATGCCCCATTGCTATATACCTTGCAACTTTGCCCGAGCTTCTTCCTCGGCAAACTCTGGTAAAACTGTCCCTTCAACTCGCATTGGAACTCTTGCCACGTCCCAATCTCCCCTTGCCTTTTATCTGTGGTCCTACGTCGCCACCATAAAAGCGCAATGTCAGTAAGAAACATTGAAGCAGTATTTACCTTAACCGCATCATCCACGATGCCTTTGGCACGGAAGTAGTGCTCCATCCTCCACAAGAAATTGTCCACATTGCATGAATATCTTGTCCCCACAAACTCTTTCGGCTTCGGGACATCCTCGTTATTGAGTGCTGCATTTGCCACTCCTTTCCCCACGGCTGCTTGACACAAGGCCAGCTCTTCCTCGAGCTCCTCTATTCTTGTGCTCAAAGCCCTCGTCGTGGCCATTGTTTCCTCCTTCAAAGCCAGCATCATGGCCTCGAGAGCATCGTTCCTTTCCGTCAGCTTCTTCCTTTGGGAATCTAGCAACTCTCGCACGTTATCCCTTTGGGAAGTGAGACACTCGGTAACAAAGTCCCTGGATTGCTCCCTCAAGTCATCAATGCTTTCCCTAAGCGCATTGCTCGACTCTTTGGCGTCCTCCATGGACTCCTCAAGTTTCCCCACGCGTTCCTCAACAGCCGACAACATCTCCCTCAAAGACTTCCTCCCCCACCTTTGTTCAAACTCTTCTCTTGACATCCCAACGGTGCCTTTGAACCAACAACTCGAATATTACTTGGTTCAAACCTTGGCTCGGATACCACTTGTCACGGGGCTAGACCTTTCGTCTCGCAAACCGTGCGGCCTTAGGCGATCCGTTTGCTTCAAACTCGCCTAAGTCAGCCTTTAAGCCCAAAAGTGAGGATTCCTTAAAACTCCTCCAAGGCACCAATTTGTATAGCGGAAGCGATTGTGCCAAAAGAAGCTACAAGAGAACAACAGAAAGAGCGCTCGCAAAGTGTTTGAGTAAATGCTCTCAATTCTTATTCACAAAGAATAATGAAACAATTTAGGAGTGAGTACAAATGAGGGGGAAGCTGTATATTTATAGTTGAGCTCCCCCAAAACCGATGGTCAAGATACAATTACATCGACGGACGAGATTAATCCATATCCCTTAATTTTAGGGATTTACAAGATATGCCTTATCAAATCTAATCTAATCTTTACAAGATATGATTCTCTCTATCTTCTAAGATTAGTTACCATATTAGCCTAAGTTGCCATCTGTAACACCCCTAACCTGTATCCGTCGTTAGATTAGGGTTATAAGGCATTACCGAACATAGCACGATTTGATATTTTTATTCAATCATAATTTAATAATCAGCATTAATAATAAAAGATATAATAAATAAACAAACTCAATCATTGCACATAAAATATTTAATCAATAGCATTTTATATTATTATGACCAAGCCTATTTAAATAAAATAGAGTAACTAATTACGTTATAATAATCAAGTCACAGAGTTACTAAATTTGTCAATTCACCCATTCGAAAAGAATATACAAGCACATAATAGCCAAATAAAATTCCATATAATCGGAATTTATGATTAGCCAAGTATTATTTACCAAAATTAAATTATACAATAAAAGTATTTTATACATACTAATGTCAAACCCACATACATCTCTTTAAAAAAAATGTCCAAAATAATTTAACGTGTATTCGGTAATTAGCTTCTCCTGTAACCAAATCAATTCATTCCCAAATGTAAAACAAATATACATGTTCTAATTATACAACCAAAATTCATGTCTTATTATAAGTATATAATTTATTTTTATTACATTAAATGTCAAAACAACCTATTTTTACTAATCAAATTATGAAACAAAAGCCAATGTTTAAACATCAAACCATATACCATTTTAACGGCATATAAACGAAATAACTATTTTCATGCATATTCACAAATACTCAACATAATTCACTTCCTAATTCCATATTTTATTTCATTACTTTATTAATCCAAGATACAAAACAAATATCACTTTTATAATTCTTGGTAATCTCTTTAACCTATCAAACAAAATAAACAACCACAAACATATACATAGACATTAACATTTTTTTATATTTTCTTTTAAAATTACATTTATTATAGATCATATAATATATTCACTTTGATACCAACCAAATAAACCACACATAATATTCACATGTGAAATATTACTCATAAAATACTAAACTTTTATCAAGTCATGTATGATTCATAATCCAATCCAAAACAAACAAGACAGGATATTAAGCCATTTTCGCATGGCTTTAATACACCCACACTATCAAATTAAGCTAAAATCCACAACTAGTCTATACATGTCATACGACCAAATTCAAAAATTTAGCAAAATACCAAAAGATATCGATAGTGTGATAAGCTTAGCTGACGATCCTCGAACACGTAGCGATCACCAAAATCTATACATCAAAACAATTATCCAACACATTGTAAGCTAACTTAGCTTAGTAAGTTATAAGAAATTAAACAATTCAATGACATTAACAATTCAATAATAAAATCAAATAATGCAATCATATTCGTATATATACATATTCGAGCTTGTAAAACTTAAATATCAAATATGAAACCATGAACTAATTTCAACTTGGCCGAATAGGTCTTTAAACAATAACATAGTTATTCTCATATTCAATTCATATACCCTATCTTTACCAAATGTACTCATTCATAAATAAATGTATATAAAACATAATTATAAAATCCTATATAGTTACCATTTGGCCGAATATAAACTTTCATATAATCATATACTCTCATTTACCTCGTATAAAATTTTCTCTTCACAATTGAAATAACCTAATTACCTTGATATCAAGTATTATTCATCCATTGTATACTTGTACTATCATGTCCTAAATAATTGATCGAGGCCATAATGAAGTTGCACAATTAGTGCTCTTTCTCATCTAACCAAGTTGCTCTCGGTATCGCACACTTAGTGCCCGTTATACAACATCATCATTTTAATTTCGCACACTTAGTGCCCATTATCCAACATCATTATTTTAATTTCGCACACTTAGCGCCGTTCATATAGCCATAGCTATTCCATAGTCGCACACTTAGTGCCAAATATCGATAAATCGCATTCACGTTTATTTTTACTTTCCGAACTAAAACGCATTTAGCTATATATATATAATTGCATATTTCATTTCAGCATATATGTAATTAACATTCATTCAAAAATTTTAACATCTAATTGCTTATAAACTTACCTCGAACAGCGATAAACCGGAACGAGACAATTAATCGACGACTTTATTTTTTCCCCGATCCAAGTCCGATTTCTTTAATTCTTGATCTTACCCAAGCTAAAGAAGTGCCGAAACTTAAAAAACCATGTATGTTTCTTTCCTTTTCAATATTCGGCTAACAAAAGATGAACACATTCATCTTTTCATAACTTAATTTTATTATAAAGTTCATATTTACCTTATTACTATATTAACCTTTTACTAATAATTTTGTCTAACATATATATTAAGGTTACTCTTGTCAAATGCCACCCACTATCTAACTTTTGGTCTTATAGCATCATAAATCCTCCCATTTAAAAAGACAATAACATTTAGGTACTTTTAGATTTAACCCTTAAATTTTTATTTTACGCGATTAAACCCTTTTATTAAATCAAACACGTAAACGATAAAATTAAAACACAGAAATTTCACACAATCAAATTCACACATAATAAACACAGAAAATAATATTAAAATATTTTTTTAATTCGGATTTGTGGTCCCGAAACCACTGTTCCGATTTGGGTCAAAATCGGGCTGTTACACCATCTCTTCACTATCGGGCCAACCAGGCTTTAATCTGACAGGCTTCTCCAATATCTTTTTGAATCAGGCCAGTTCTCGTGGGCCAAATGATCCCCATCTGAGCAATAGACCTCCATTAGATGCATTTGGTGTGATGGTCACGGGCTTTGAACTGCGGGCCGTGACACTAGCATTTGCTTTCTTCTATCTTTTTGATGAAAAACTATTAAAAAGATGGCATGAATGAACTCTAAGAAATCTACTCTTAGGAGGGATAACCTAGAATCATGTAAAATTCTCGTGATTTCAATTAGGCAGGGATTTTACTAACGATTTTTAACTCCATGTCCAAGAAAATATATTATAATTTACTCGTATCTATAAAAAATTATGTAACAAATATATTTATTAAAAAGTTACATAAAAATTAATTGATATTTTGATTATAATGATAAAATTAATTATTTATCATGCATAGTGTTTTGGGTGTAATTTTATTATGATTATTTTTAATTGATCTATCATATTAAAAGACAATATCATATTAAAAGACAAAAACACCCTCATAAAAATATAAATTAATTTGTATAGGGTATATTTTAGTAATTTTATAACTACATTGGTATGCGATTGACTTATGACGTCAATTCAATATAACACTTAATATGTACTAGAAATCATATCAAATGCGTATGCGTGTGGAAATCTCGTATTAAGAACACGTGTGTATTTAAAAATAACTTACAATAAATAATGAAACGTATGACTTGAAACTAATTAATAATAATTACACATAAAATATGTGCGATATTAAAATTAAAAAAAGATTAGATTTAATTGTTTAACAGTGTGTTGTTATCAATTTTGAGTCCGTGTTGAGTTAACTTGTGATAATAACTCAATCAAATACAATGTTAGTACTAAAAATCTTATTACACGCGTACGCCTTGAAACATAGATGCCCATTTGAAGCTAACATACAATAAACAATGAAATAAACAATGAAATGTATGGTTTGAAACTAATTAATCATATTAAACATATAGATTAAATTATAAGTAAAACAAAATTTAAATACATAAATACATCAGATAAAAAATACTAAATGCACTATAATTGTTTATCATGGTTTTGACATTAATTATAAGTTAGTATCGAGTTGACCTATGAGACCTACTCAAGCAATATTATTAGTGTATATATATATAATTTATGGAGATAATAAATTGTGTATATTAAAACAAATATATATAGAATATATTAAAATGAAATTTTGGTTGAGTAGTAAGTTTACTAGATTAGTAATCTAATTGGTGCAGGTTCAAATCCCACCATATAATATTTTAATTAGTTTTGTTAAAATGAAAAAGTCAAAATTCCTTCGAATAATATAATTTTCTAATTACAGATAGACATTTTTATAATTTTTTGATCGAAATAATGACTCCATTGAGAGTGATACTAATTTAGTTATACACTTAATAAATACTATATATAAAGATAGATAGATATATAGTTAACATAATATAAAACCAGCCCGATTGCTTAATATGCTACAATTGAGAATTCTGGAGGCAGGTAAACAATGGAAATTTGTTATTGTGGAAGGTTAATTTCATCTTTTAAAGGAAAGAAAAGGGAAAAAAAAAGAAATTTTGCTTTTAATCTATTTAAAGTATTATAAATTTATATACTTTTTAATGCTAATTGTAGTAAGGCCCAATCGGCCTGGGTCCAAACACAAAAAGAAAACAATCCTAACCCAACAAATAAGTGGCCCAATAATTACCCTAGCCCAATAGAAACCCCAGCCCAAAACACTGAAAGCAGAAACCCTAGCGCTACTCAACCTAGCCGCAGCAGCCTCCCCGCCTCCAATAGACCTCGATCGGCGCACGTTTCGGGACTAGCTCCTCCAATCAGCGCACGTCTCGGAGCCCACTCCCTCCCCAGCACCGTAGTCTCCGCGAACACCTGAAAAACGGACTCAAAGAGTCCAAAGAGAAAAAATAGCAAGCAAGATTGTTTTTTCCCTCGATTTATTTTATTTTTGGCCTATAAAAGGCCCTTTTGAATCTGTAAAAAGGGGGATTTTTTTGGTGGACAGAGAGAATACACAAAGAAATCGAGAAATCAAGAGAAAACAGAGTAAAATACCAGTTTTTTTAAGGTGATTATTTGAAGTTTTTTTATTGTGCTTTTGTGTGCGAAAAATAAAAGGAGTAAAGGGAAGGAGACTTACCTTGGCCCTCGAAAGCTGCTAAGAAAGGTTTGAGAACCCAGATGTGGCACCCCTCCGGTCTCCGATTACATGGAGTTGCGGTGGGGGCTAATAGGACGGCGGTGCAAGGAAGCTAGGAGAAACCCTAGCAGAGCACCAGAGACTTTATTTTTATTTTTTTTCCCATTCGGTTTCAACTGATTTTGAAGGGTAAAAATTTGGGTTTAAACAATATTCAAAACGGCGCCGTTTCGTCCAGGCCCTGACCGGCGCGGTGACCCGACCCGGAGGGGAGGATCCGCGCGCTCTGACGTCACATGGTCTATTTCCGCAATTGCCCCTTCCTTTTTTGCAACGCTTTTTAATTAAATCCTTTTTACTTATTTTAGAAATTGGGTCGCATATTTTATTTTTGTTTCAATTTAGTCCCTCGCTGCACGGCGTTTTGGAAGGACGGGATAATTCCCCTTTTGGTCCTCCTTTGTTACGCGCGTGTTCAAGTGGGCCCTTTCTTTTAAAATTTTATTCAAAATTCGCCCAGTTTTTTGTTTTTAAGTTCAATTTAGTCCATTTTGTTTGTTTATTTTTTTTATTTTTTTTAAAAAATATTTATCATTGTTTCATATTGTTATATTATTTATTATCATAGTTATTATCATTACCTCTATATTCATACACGCACAGTTTTTACATAATATATTTATAAATGTTTTTATATATGGTACATACGCCTATTTTTATATATAATATATATGCATTTTTATATTTTTTAACATATTTTTTTTATTTTATAAATACATGCATTTTTTTACAAAACATATATATCTTTTATATTTTATTTGTTTTACTTTACTTTTTGTAAATATATACATATGCATTTTTTTTCCTTTTTGTTTCATTTTGAATACATGTTTTTGTGTTCGTCTTATTGGATATATTTTATTCCTTCTATTTGTATGTATACTTGTATATGTGTTAGATTTATGTGAACATATGTTTGCAACTTTATTGTTATATTGTATTTGTATATATATATCTGCAAATATTTATTCGTGTATGTTGAAAATTAAAGGATCCATATCATATTGTATATAAGCACTTTAGCATACCCTTTTGGAAATATATTTTGGTTTTAACCATTCATCAAAATTATTTTCTTGATTTAAAGGTTTTTTTGAATAAAAGTATTTTCGGAAGTTTGGGATTTTCGAGGGAAATTGAGTCCTAACGTATTGGGTTCTGATTTTCTTTGTCAATCTTAAATGACTGAGAACATTTTTCCAAAATGCATAAAAATCATTTTTGGGAACTTAACTTGTTGTGCCCTAACGTATTGGGTGTGGCATGTTACTTTCTCGAAATGAAGATTTTCGTATAAAATAAAAATGATATTCAAGTTTGGGGAATTATGAGGAATTGTACCCTAACGTATTGGGACTCGATTTCTGTACATGACTTGAACAATTGAATATCCTTTTGCAAATTTCATCATTCAAGCTTATTTTAAAATCTTTTTAACTTTCGACACAAAAGACATCAAATAATCAATTTGGTACTGATTTTGGGCGTTACGAGGGTGCTAATCCTTCCTCGTGCGTAACTGACTCCCGAACCTGTTTTCAAAATTCACAGACCAAAATAGTTTTTAAGGTGAGCCGGTCACACATTAATAAAGGATCGATGGCGACTCCAGTTTTATTTTTAAAAGTCGACAACTAAAATTTTTGTTTTCAAAAAACGGTATCGACACTAATTATTGATAGACAATATCAACAGAGGTCAATAAGGAGGGGGATAGTGTCCTGGTCAAGTAGCAGGGAAGAAGATAATGAAAAATGGAGTACTGTCCCCCTCAAAAAGGGTCTTTAAAATATATATATATGGAGGTTAATCGGATGAAATTCCGAGTTAAACTTCGGGCTAGATTATTATATTTTATTATAATTGTATAACAATTTGTCTCCCACATTGTCGAAATAGAGTTTTAACTCGAAACTCTACTGAGTAAGTTCCATTGTCTGACAGTGTGGTACTAAAGTTAAAAGGTTATTTGAGAAATGGTTTTAAGGAAACAAGTCATAGAATACTGCGAACTGTATTTCCCGTAAGTAAAAATGTCCCTTACCTTGTCGAAGAAATTAGTGATCTTTAAAAACGACAATCATGATTGTGAATTAGTGAACTATTAGAAAACTGAAAGTCGTGATATTAAATCAACGGACTGTAAAAATGACAGTCACGATATTAAATCAAGTGAACTATTAGAAAACTGATGGTTGCGATCTTAAATCAAGTGAACCGTAAAAATGACAGCCGCGATATTAAATCGAGCGAACTATTAGAATATCGAAAGTCGGGATCTTAAATCAAGCGAACCGTAAAAATGAAAACCACAATATTAAATCAAGTGAACTGTTAGAATATCGAAAGTTGCAATCTTAAATCAAGTGAACCGTAAAAATGATAACCGCAATATTAAATCAAGCAAACTATTAAAATATCGAAGGTCGTGATATTAAATCGAGCAAACCATAAAAATGATAGTCGCGATATTAAATCAAGCAAACTGTTAAAATATCAAATGTCGCAATTGTGATACCCAATTGTTGCCCGGGGCCCAAAACCATTTGCACAGCCCAATAAACCAAATATATTCGGCCCAATATAGCCCAATTTCATTAATTCAAGCCCAAATTTAGCCTAACCCAATTAACCTAATCCTAAACTGATTCTAGGAACCCTAATTCTCCCTGCGCCGCACATGTTCTCTATCGCAGCAACTTCACCACGCACAACGCAGTAACCGCTCCACGTCTTCGCTTGCACGTCCACCCGCACAACGCTCACACACCTGCAAGCCACGAACAACACAACAAGATATACACGCAGCAAAACAATTGTAAAAGGATTTAGTAAGGGCTATATAAAGGCCAATCGAATCTGTTAAGGGGGGTGAGAAAATTTTTGTACCGAAATTAAAGAGAAAATACGAAAGAGAAAAGAAATAGAAAAGAAAGTTTTTGGAAGGTGATTATTTTGTTTTTCTTTTTACTTTTACTGTTTTTTTGGAGGTTCTTTTTTTTTTGTTTTTTAAAACAAATAAACGAAGAGGGAGAGAAAGGAGGCTTACCTGGTGTCGCCGGAGCGTCGTCGGAGGCCAAGGGACGGCCTAGTGGCGGTAGATTTTTGACGGCGGCGACGTGGGGGGTGCTAGGGTCGAAACCCTAGCAGAGCACCCCCCTTTTTTTTCATCTTCTTTTGTTTTAAAACAGAAAATGAAAATTTTTAAGGAAAATTTTGGTTTTAATATACAATCAAAACGGCGCCGTTTAAGCCTTTAACCCGTGTGACCCGACCGGCGCATTTCTTTCAAATAGACAATTTGCGTGATCCGTCCTCCGCTTTTATAACTTGCTTAAATTGATTCTTTCATGTTTTCTTAAATGTGGCCGCATTTTCCATTGTTTATTTTTAATTTGGTCCAGGCTCGCTGTTGTTTTGGAAGGCTTGAAATATTTCCGAATTGGTCCTCTATGTTATGCGCATTTTACAAATTTGCTCTCTGTTTAAATTTATCTTTGTTTTTTTCCCTCTCTTAAATTTTGTTTTGATTACAATTTAAATTTTAGTATTTGTTTTGCTAATTAAGTTTAATAATAGTTTGTTTTATTATTATCATTATAATTAGTATTATCATTATTATATTTACACATGCATATGCACTTTATAATATATATGTATATGTTTTAAATGTTTTTATATTCATATATATATTATTATATTTTATTATATTTTATTTTCATAGCTTTTATATACATATATATATTTATATTTTATAATATTTAATATTTTTCATATTTTATAATTTATACATATATACACGCATAGGTGTTAATATATATATATATTTTGAACGTTTTTAAATATCTATGCATATTTTATTATTATCTTATTTTCTTAGTTTATATATATATATACATTTACAGTTTATAATACATATACATACTTTTATATTTTTATCTTATTTTCATAAATTTCACATACATATATATACATACATATTTTCTTAGAAATTATATTAAGTTTTTGTTTTGTTTCATATAGTTCATTCATTATTTGTTATCATTTTATATACGTATACTTATATATACATGTTTTAATATATGCATATATATTTTTAAAAATTTATTTATATATTATACTTATATATATACATATTTTGTACATACGTATACATATAATTTAAATTAAAATATTTGTTTCATATTATATCAACATTTTTAACATATCTTTTAGAAAATATATATATTTTTTGATTTCGTCAAAACTTTAAAATCATTTTCTTTTAATTTAAAGGCTTTTAAAATAAAAGTGATATTCGATATTTGGGATTTTCGAGGAAATCGAGCCCTAACATATTGGGTTCCGATTTTCTTTATTAATCCTAAATAATCGAGAATTTTCTTTTTCAAAACGCATAAATAAAAAATTATTTTCGAGAATTCAATATGTTATGTCCTAACGCATTGGGCATGACATATAGCTTTCTCGAAATGAAGATTTTCTTTAAGATTTTAAAATGATATTCAAAGTTCGAAAATTTTGAAAAATTGTACCCTAACGTATTGGGTTTTGATTTCTTTATCTAACTTTCCGTTTCAGATTTCAACATTAGAGTTTAACAAAAATCTTTTTAACCTTCGACATTAAGACATTAAACAATCAATTTGGTATCGATTTTTGGCGTTACGAGGGTGCTAACCCTTCCTCGTGCGTAACTGACTCCTGAACCCGTTTTCTCAAATTTCGTAGACCAAATTTGTTTTTAAGGTGGGCCGATTACACCTAAATCATGGATCGGTGGCGACTCCAATTTTTTTTATTTTTTTAAAGTCGACAACTAAATTTTTGTTTTCAAAAAATAGTTTCGACAGCGATCTTAAATCAAACGAACTGTTAGAATATCGAAGGTCATGATCTTAAATCGAGCAAACCGTGAAAATGACACTCGCGATATTAAATCGAGCGAACTGTTAGAATATTGGATGTCGCGATCTTATATCGAGCGAAACGTAAAAATGACAGTCGCAATATTAAATCAAGTGAACAGTTAGAATATCAAAGGTCGCGATCTTAAATCAAGCGAACCGTAAAAATGACAGCGGCAATATTAAATCAAGCGAATTGTTAGAATATCGAAGGTCGTGATATTAAATCGAGCAAACCATAATAATGACAGCTGTGATATTAAATCAAGCAAACTGCTAGAAAATCGAAGGTCGCGATATTAAATCAGCGATTCGTAAAAATGACAGTCAAACTAAATCTCGAGGCATCGCGCCTAAAAAAGTTATTATAAGAAAGCGAGAGGTACCTTATATTATTCATCTCTCAAATATATGTGACCTCGCAATCTGTTTCCACTGAGGATAAGCTTAAGCAGAGAAACCATGTCAGTGAATGATGTAGGAATTGAGCCAACAAATTCATCGCTCGCTAGACTAAAAATTTTCAAGCATTTGCAAGTGACCCATGTTTAAAGGAAGTTCACCTACGATTTTGTTGTTGCTAGCATCAAATATCAAACCATCTAACCTTAGACAAGGATCAAAAGAATATACAGAAAACATAATTCAACTTAGCAGACAAAGTATGTAAAGAAATAATAAAGGGAGGAATTGAGCCAGTGAACTGATTCCTGCCAAAAACATGTAATACAGCGAATTCACTCAACGAAAATGGGGAAGGACCAGAACCAACATTTATGAGAGCATTCCTATAAAAGAAAGAAGAGTACAATCCAACCAGATCCATATATGACATTGACAACTCAGCTACCCAAGTTGGACGAAATTGAATCTGAAAGTCCATTACTTGCAATATGGAGATGCATTAGACTCCCACAATTTTCGCCTGACTCATTTGGAATTTCACCACTGAACTTATTGAAAGAAAAGTCAACAACTTGCAAACTTGTAATCGGCCCAAAAATTGCAGGAATGGTTCCATTCAATTGAGTCCTCTAACTTTATCACTTACCACTGTTGTTTTCGGTGCAGAGAATTGAAGTACAGAACACGTAGAATTGAGGTTAGGAACACTTTTCACTGCTATTTTCACTACTGTTTTTGATGCATTGATTCCTCTTTCAAAGCTAAAATCGCTTTCACTTTACAAGCATCGAACAATGGAAAAATCAAAAGATGAAACCATGATATTTTCCCAAGAAAGCATTACCAGAGGTAAATATGACATTTTCCCAAATTTGGAATTGAAGTGATCAAGAAAATTGCAGACAACATTTGCGAAGCATGAAAAATGGGATTGACAAGCAGAATTGAAATACAAAAAGAAATGATCGAATTCCAATCTCAGTAACTAAAAATCTAACATTTCTCACTAAAAAATAAGCAAGAAATGGAATTATTGGAGAAAATTGAATCAAGAAAAAAAATGACTCAATTGAAGTAATAAAAAGCAGATTCAATCATTACAAACTAATTGAACAGAATAAAACTCAAATAGCATAGCTGGAAAAAAATTAAACAAAAAGAAATGAATGCAAAAATGATACGCATTATCAGATTCTTTTGAAGAGTAACATTCAAATATTTAAAAAGGAAATGAAACAAGTGAATTATCCATCTATTATCAGATTCTTTTGCATGTTGATTTGGCCTTCAGTAGTTACAAAGAATGATTTCAGCTTCCAAGTTTGTTAACTTTGGAAGTTTATTTGAAGAAGAAGCAGAAACAAGAAACAAGAAGAGAAGTCAACTAACCATTATATGCACTGATATCAGAAATACCCTAATTGGGTATATGAGATTTGGGTGTAAAGTTGAGTTTGGAGACCTTTTAGAAATTCCTTTGAAAATCACCAAATTAGTCTCATCTTTCTCTTCGTCTATCACCATCACCACCACTTTATCGTGTATTGAAACGAAACCCCCATTATGTCACAGTTTCAGATTCCTATAGGGTTTCAATTTCTCCCCACTAAAGAAGAAATCCTTTTTTGTTACCTTAAACCAATCACCAACGGCGATTCCGTCGCTTCTGGTGTGATATGGCGTGCAATATTTACAGTGCAAATTGGGAGCCTTGGAAAATTTTCGACAAAGATTATGCAGATTCTGTTGTTGCTGTTTGATGATTCCATTGTTGCTTTTTCCATTATCTAAAAGTCTGTTTAAAATTCACGAATTCCTTAATCTTCTTCACGAGTTCGTTTCGCGCTCATCGCAGGTGAATAATGAAGAGAGATGGTGTCCCGGTCATGGAACAGAGAAGAAGATGAAAGGTTAATTGGGTCGGAGTTCGGGCGGATTATTATAATTGAATAACACTAATAATTTGTTTTATGTATACAGTAATGCATTTATGTGGGCAAAATACCAAAAAAAGCCCTATTTTTTTAAAATTTATCGAAATGGGTTCGGTATTTTATTATTTACCGGAATGGGCCATTTTTCCCAAAATCGCGTCCACGTCAGCGCGCTTTGTTTATGTGGACACAAATCGCGCCTACGAGGACGCGATTTTCTAACACATCAGCAAAACGCGCTGACGTGGACGCGATTTCCTGACACATCCCCTAACATCGCGCTGACGTGGACGCGATTTCAGGAAAAATGGCCCATTCCGGTAAATAATAAAATATCGGGCCTATTTTGATAAATTTTTAAAAAATAGGACTTTTATGTGTAATTTACCCCTTTTATGTTACTTTTTGCATTAAATTTTAATTATGTTTGGGATCATTTCATAATATTATTTTCAATACCATCCTAACACAATTAGAGAAAATTTGTGTAATTTTTTTGCGTCAATATATTTATTTAGATTGTTGTGACATGTTTTAATTTTTTAAGAGTTTGTAATTATAAATAATATTAAATTAATGCAAAATACTAATGGACAAAGAACCAGCTTATAATTGAACCAAATCTACGCATACTAAACTGCACCATGGTGGAACTCGTAATCCATATAAGATACTAAAGGCTTTATTCAAATATATTTACCATAATGAAAGGGTTGAGCGAGATAGTATCACACCAATTCAATTGAAAAAAAAGTATGAAATATCATTATTTAATAAAAACAGGGTATTTTAGACAAAAAGATTCTCTCAAAAAGAAAATAGTTTTGATTTTATATAATAACATTTCCATATTATTCCTTAAGTTGTTTGAATTGAAAAACAAAAGGCATATATTTAGAAACTATTTTGAAGTCCAAAAGAAACTCAAAAACACTTGTTTAAATTGAGGTTAGTTAATCAAATTTCTTTAAACATATTTTAAATTCATTCTAGCTCATTTTAGGCACCCAGTGTTTTTGAATTAGAAGGATCTCCCCTAACGTGCAGGGTTGTAAAACCTTGCATACTTACTTCCTCCAAACACTCTAATCAAAACAAGAAGCAAGTTTCAAAGATCAAACACCATATATATTTCAATATTTTTACATAAACAGTTATTGGGTAAATCAAGTGTTTATTTGTACTTCTAAGAGATCTCTTGTTTACAATAAATCATTTTTGTAAAAGGGAGAGAGTTTCTAGCTAAGCCTTGAAAAGCTAAACATGTTCTAATAGATTCTTGAAAGCTAGATAAGTTCTATCAGAGGGGAAATTATTTCTATCTTAGCCTCGTACAAAATAAGTATTTGTAAAAGTTGTACCTTATCCTTAAAAGGTATCGATTCTAAAATAGAGAGTTGGGACAATCCTTAGTGAAAATGGTTAAATTAGTGAAGGTAGACAATTGTTTCAATTTATTCAAAATCTTTTCGCTTTCATTTTGAATTTTGAATTTTTTTTAGAAGATACTATTGTTAATAGGAATCATGAACAATAATAATGCAAGACATGAGGCATAGTACAAATGATAAATAAATCATTACAAACTAATGCACAAATGTTATGTTTGCAGGATAATCTCAAAAAAAAAAAAAGAGAGGATAAATTGATCAAATCATTTAAATTTTCATCCTAGTCTGCACATCATCAAATCAACTTGACAATGAACACCGATCAACCAAGAAAAAATTGCCAAAAGCCTCAAGAGACCCACCGCATTAATGATGCACAAAACGCCAAGTCTCAAATAGCTTATTTTCCTCCTTAGTTTCTTGAATCTATCACCATTACTATGATTTATCATGATAAAGCCCTTTGAGAATAGTTCCTAATAGAGTTGATGACACCCTTATATTGGCAAATCTCATATATATGTCAGAACATGACTAAAAAATAAAAATTAAAACTACATCTACTTTAAAATAAATAGAGTGAACAAAATAAAACCACAAAATTATAGACAAAACCACGATAATATGGATTGAAATTAAAAACGAAGCAAAAGTAAGAAAATTAATGTTGAAGAAATGTGACCAGCTCGAAGATTGCCACCACTGTCAATTAAGCAAAGATTTAATGTGAAAAAATTGAACAGATAAAGTTTTTCTATTGGTACTTTTAAGCTAAGAATGTCAACTACTTCTAATTTAATTTAACTGCTAATAAATAAAATTAATTTTAAGTTTCTCAATCATAAAATTAACTAAGTATGATGTTATTTATTATACATTTTCTTTTAAAATAAGAGTTATTCGTTGATAATAGTGAAATTACCTCTTCACAAATCATTAAAAATGACATTTTAATATTTTTTTAAAAAAACAATCATTTTTGAAAGGATTATCCTTTCCTTTGGATTGAATTTTTAATTTAGGTAAAAGGAAGTAAAAAGAAACTGAGTATCCTTTATTTTCTTTTGAAAGCTTAGTGTGCGTTTGGCTTCAAACAACATTTTCTGTTTTCATCTTTTTATTTTTATATTCAGAAAACTATTTTCATTTTCTATTTTTCAAATGTTTGATAAATAAAAATAGTAATTTGTTTTCAATAATCAAAATAGCAAAAACGCGTTGGGTATATATTTTTCAAAATATAAATAAAAAATAATTAAATAATTACATTAAAGTATAATTTATTTAAAATATATGACAATAGTAAAATAAAATGTAATTAAATAAAAAAAGTTATAAAAACAAAAAGTTGTTTCTAAAAGGATTAGAATCTGGGTAATTTTAATACAGAAAAAAATCACTTGTTTTAAACTTTTTTTTTCCATATTTCCAAAATATTTTTATTGAAAACATGTTTTTCTTATTCTCAAAATTTCACATATTTTTATTTTCATTTTTCAAGAATCATTTTCAAAATTATTAACCAAACATGTTTTTTTCACTATTTTCTATTTTCTAAAAATTTGAAGATAAAAACAACTATTGTTTCCTCAAACTAAACTTACCCTTAATTTTTAATTTACCCAAATTTAGGAGGAAAGCTAAAGAAAGTGATAGCAAAATAAATTCGTATTTTTAATATATTTATTTTTGGCTAATTATCAAATAAAATGCTATTAAATTTAGATTTTTCTTGTCAAGAATGAAGTTAGTGTGCTGAATTCAAACTCTTACAAAAAAAAGAGAGACTAAATTGGAACAAAAAGCAAAGAGGAGGACCTGATTAAAAAATTGAAGGTTCAAAGATGATTGGATAAAGATTGAAGGGTTAAAGATTGGATAAAGATTGAAGGATTTTTTATATTGTTACAACTTTGTAATTAGTTTAAATTCTAGTTTAAATTTAATTTTTAAATTTTGAATTATTTAGTGATAATATTTAGAATTATTTAGTGATAATATTTAAGAAAAATCTAACTAAATTTTATCACTAAAAATATGTATAAATACTTAGATTTAATTACCTTCCCAGGCTTTTTTCCTTTCCCTTTCCACTTTCCATAATTCCATTTAAACCATTTATTATGATTCTTTTCATGATTAATTAAATTCTTTTTTAGCTTTAGCCTGAAAATTGCTCCAATAAGACAATCGTGAGATACGAGCTCGCTCAAAAAACCTCTCAACACAGTATTTTCTATCTCTCCGGTATATGGGATAGTACAAATTCGTCTCTTAAAGTTGATTCAGCTTCGATTCAAAAAGTGCACGTTAGGTTGGAGTTGTTTGGCGTACAGTTGGGAAGATAAATTGACCGTGTTGTGTTCGAATTCCCACGAACAAATTGGCGTGCCTAAGTGGGAAAAGCCAGTTGGATTTTGTCAAGCGAGATAGAGATTGGATTTAAACGACCCACGCGGTTGAGGCCGTTGATTCGAGTTGGGCTTTTTAGAGTGCAAGGTTGTCAAAATCTTAAATTGCGAACACGTGTATCGCAATTAAAAATTTGGCAAGAGTCGGTTTGCAGGTTGCACTGGGATTGACTACTTACGGAAAAGTTGGCGACTGGAACGTTCTTGGTCGCTATAACGAGCTTATTGCTTGGACATGAAAATCTATTTCAAGGATCGATTCAAGATTGGAGTACATCGAGGCTAAGGCTAAGCTTAAAAAAATATTTTATTTATCCATTTATTTTATTTTCTTAAATTTATTTATTTTTCGCATTTTTGAATCTGTTTTATTTTAATTTCGTATTTTCTTCTTTATTTATCTTAATCAATTTAAACCCCCCATTTTTTTTATTTTCAACATTTCTACACATAGGTCGTGGGTATGACTGTGACTGCAACATCGATTCTGGTCATGGAAAAGGGCGAATTTAGATAGCCAGTACCTGTGGATTCGACCCTACTGCTTTATACTACTAATTACTGTTATTTTGTAGTAGGAATTTATATTTGGTGGTTTTAATGCCCATCAGAAAGGAAACCCAAAAAATTAAGATAATAAAATATATTTTTTATCTTCTATTTCTTTTTAAAACAAATTTATAAAAAGGGCATAATTGTAAATTTTCATATAATTAATGCTTTCGTTTTCTTTCCATTGTTTAACCAAATAAAAAATAGTTAAAATTACTTCATTTTCTTTTCCTTTATTTATTTTAATTATCCAAACAAATATAATTATTTACTTCCCTTCACTTTTATTTCTCCTTTACTACTTTTAATGGGCCTTTGGTATAATGGAAAGTTATTACTTTTTAAGGAATTTAAATATTTACTTCGTTGGAATGTAATTTCAAGATTGATTTGCTTTCTTTAAAATGTAACATTGCATTAGGAGTAATTTCCCCACAAATAATGGAAAGTGTTGGAAAGTTAGTTTGCCATGTAACTAGAAAGTAAGACAAAATTAGCAATATTATTTTTATTGGTGTTTTGGGTATTAACTTATTCATTGCAAAAATAAAAAACACAATTATAGTATGTTCTATTCTTTGCGGATCATTCATTGTTTCAAAGTATCTATGTTTTCTTTTATTATAAATATTTTTTTAAATATATTTTCATTAATATCAAATTTTAGTACTAAGATAATTTCAAGCGAATTATGCAATATTTGAAAATTGTTAGTTTGATTAATCAACTCGAAATTGTCAAGAGTGGGGTGAATTGACCTTTTAAAAACTTTTGGTAGTTAGGAGAATAAATAGAGACAATGAACACGATGATATATAGTAGTTCGACGCTAATTGCCTACTCCACTACCTTAGCTTTTTACAACTAAGGATTTTTCTCAAATTCATTAATCTGACAACCTTTGAGGACAAAGTTTACCTTTACAAAACTCCCAAATCTTAAGACAAAACCTTCTCAAAGAGTGAATACAAATAGCAAACTAAGAAGTAATCCTCACAAGATTAGAGTTTTTGCAAATTAAGCACTAATACAAAGAGAAGCACTTGAGCTGAATGAGTACAATGAAAGCTTACAAGTGTGTATAAAGATAATTGTTGAGAATTTTAAAGCACAAGTTTTTTTAAATTAGTCTGAACTTTGATTGTCTTTACCAGTATAACATGAGATAGGTCGAACCGATATCGTTGGAGCATAGATACATAGAATGCATTGTGGATCTTTTGCAATTCCGACGACAAAGCTAGACGATAAGCAACCGGTCCAACTCTTTCAACAATCTTGTAAGGCCCGATATATCTGGGACTCAATTTTCCCTTACGAACAAAACACATAATCTTTTTCCACGAAGAGACTTTCAAAAACACCTTATCACCCACAACATATTCGATATCCTTCTGCTTTAGATCAACAAAGGATTTCTGTCTATCTGAGGTTGCTTTCAATCTGTCCTTGATCAACTTAACTACATTTTTTGCTTCCTAAATCAACTCTGGCTTGATTACCTTCTTTTCACTCAATTTTGACCAGCATAAGGGTGTTCTACTCCGCCGACCATATAACGCTTCATATGGTGCCATTTGAATGCTCGACTGGAAACTATTATTTTACACAAATACAACTAGTTGTAAATAATGTTCCCAGCCAAATTCGAGATTAATAATGTAGGTTTGCAGCATATCCTCCAGCACCTAAATAACTTGCACTGATTGGCCATCAGATTGATGATGGAAACCTGTGTTGAAATTCAACCTCATGCCCAATGATTCATGCCATTGCTTCTAGAATCTTGAGGTAATACGTGAGTTATGAACTGAGATAATAGACATAAGCCCACCATACACTCTAACCATCTCGTGAATATATAATTCAACCAAATTCAAAAGTGACCAATCAGTTCTCACAACTAGAAAATGAGCAGACTCGTCAATCAATCCACTATCACCCAGATTGCATTTCTTTTGCTCAATGAGGTCGGTAAACCAACCACAAAATCTATGGAAATCAGTTCCCATTTCTATTATAGAATAGAGATAAGCTGAAGTAACCCGATAGGAACTTGATACTCGACTTTTACATGTTGACAGGTTAGGCACTTACAACATAGTCCACAATTTCTCTTTCATTTCGGGCCACCAGTATGTTTCTCGCAAGTCACGATACATTTTTTCACTACCGGGGTGCACAACAAAAGAACCATCGTGAGCCTCGCACAAAATTATTCTTTTCAAATAAGCATTATTAAGAACATAGATTCGATTGCTAAACTAGAGGCAATCATCCAAATAAATGTTGAAACTCTCACAAACACCTTGCTCAACAAGCTTAATTTGATCAAGTAACATGGGCTTAATTTTTAACTTAGCTAAAAGGCTGTCATCATTGCATATACTGAGCTGAGCATGTTGGATCTGGTGCCCTAAATGTAGTATTTTCGTCTATATACACTTTTAATTTTTTCAAACGGTTGGTAAATAAAATATTTCATGGATACATTAATATACTTTGTATAATGTCCTCATGTGGTTTTTGCATGCAAATCAAAATAGAAACAAATATTGCTTACTGGTTGTCTAATGTTTAAACTAATACTAAGAGATATTATGTGGTCGGATCGTAATACGAAAAGATAGCCTGTATTAGTAAACAAACCTAAACATGTCCATAGTCTAATCGATAATGAGAAAATCGATCAAAAGACTAATATGTCGTCTATTAAGTCCAATTGGAAAGACGCTTTATCTTGGGCATTGGAGCGGACGACTCTCAAAACATAGATAATAGATGTGACTGACTGGATTAATGTATAATTTAATTTTATAAAAATTAGTGTAACAATTAACATAATTTAATTTTATAAAAATTAAATACATCCATAAAATAATTAAATGTATTTTAAGTATAAAAGTGAATTAAGAAAAGAAAAACCCTTAATAACAAGGGTGCTGTGACGGTCTAATATGGATGGGATGCCGTATCTTCTGACGTGGCAGTACATGATAGGCTGTAATGATGTGTTTACCTGCCAAAAGAAATTCAAAACCGCAATTCAGTAAAAACAATAAAACCAAAAACAAAAAACTAAAGCAATCTCCATTTGCCTGCTCTGCACCCATTTATTTCTATCAGGGAAAAACAAGAACACGCTTTCTTTGGGAATTCAAGCATGGCGGGGATGGAGGGAGGAGGGACATTATCGGAAGTGTATCAAAGCGCTAGAAAGCTACTTCTTCGAGCAAGGGATGGGGTCGAACGCTTAGAGAGATTCGAGAGCTCCGTCTCCGGTACCGATTCTCCTGAACTCTCCTTCGCCGTTAAGAAAGATATCTCTCAGATCCACTCTCTATGCGCCGATATGGATCGCCTCTGGCGTTCTATCCCCGCCAAATCTCAACGCGATCTCTGGAAAAGGTATTACCCCAACGCCTACACAATATCACATTTCTCACTATTTTATGGAATTTTGCTATTTAGTTCTTAAACATGTCAATCTTCTTCTAGTTTGTTTATTGTAAATCCTTTTATATTTTAGAATTTCAGTGTTTGTCTTCAATTTGTCAATTTGATTCAATATCCTTAGTCTTCAAATGATTGAGGTCTTGGATAATTTATTACTGATGATCCTTTCTTTCCTTGGAAAATTACTTATTGTGCCTGATTGTTTCAGTTAATTTTTCTTCAATAGAAGTTGAATTTAGTTCAAAGTGTTTTAGCTTCGGTTGTACAACTCATTTTATCTCTATTTATTCATGATTATTATGCATGGGATGTTGGAGGTGGCAGATTTAAGCAAATTCCAGTAACACAATGGTGTGCAGCTTGCAATTGATACTAAGTTTGATAAATTGCAACGAACGTTAGCTTTGCAGGTTCACTAGAAATCAAATTTCTTGCTTACATAGATCATAGACTCAAATATAAAGAGAGCGAGCATTTAAGATTTTGTCCTGTAAAATGAAAGCAACAGCTAAAATTTTAAAAGAAAACAATTTTGAGCTCAAGACTTGACTGACAAAGCTTCTTTATGAGTAGTCTGACTCCTATGTTAAATTGTCTAATAGTTTTAGTTTAGACAAATATATACATTAATTGTATGCCTACTTGATTAGATTTCTTTTTCTTTATTGAGTTACGAGGTGTGCCTTGTTTCGGTGAAGTTTGAAACTGGTTAGTGCTGTTTTGATAATTTCCAACTACCATGCTTATTGATGTTATTGTAACTTATGTTAGTTTGTTGCTCTTACACCTCGAGGCTGTTTATATTTGGCAAACAGAAAAGTTGAACAAGTGGCTGAAGAGGCTGACTCTTTGAAAGATAGTTTAGACAAGTATTCTATGAGGAATCAGAGACGGATGTTGGAAGCGAAAGAGAGAGCTGAGTTGCTTGGAAGAGCTGTATGTAAACCTTTTCCTTCTTGTCGGAAAATGGAGCTGATTTTAGCTTTTCTTGAGTTTTTTTACTTTTTTTTCTTAGAATGGGGAGTCAGCTCATGTCCTGAGAATTTTTGATGAGGAAGCACAAGCAATGCAATCAGTTCGAAATTCATCACGAATGTTGCAAGAATCTTTTGAAACTGGAACAGCAATCCTTTCCAAATATGCAGAACAAAGAGATCGCCTCAAGGTATAAACAGAAAATGAGGTCCTTTGCTGATGCATTTCTATTTAAATAATGTAAATGAAAATTTAACAGAGGCAGTTAATTTCACAGCACATCTAACAGTTTCAACATATGTTATAGTCACAATTGGTTTTATTAATCGTGTGGTTTTTGTTAACTTGGGTTTCTTTTCTTTGCCACCCGTAGGAAATACTGCCTTTAACATACCTGTTCAATCATATATCCATATCTACTCTGACACTAGCGATTAGTTATTGGATGCTGTATTCCGCTCTTAATCTATAGTTGAGTGCACTAGATTGTGAACTCTCTTTTGTTTATTTGTTCAACAGTATAGATTCCCAGGTGCTATAATTTAAGTGACTAGTTATAAATTGTTGATATCTCAAATCATTTGCTTGAAATAAGAAAAGGGTGGTGGTTGATGCATTTTGATATTTATTGCAAGTTGTCACAACCATTGAGTTTTTGAATGGAAGTCTTGTTTTTGTTCAGAGAGCACAACGGAAGGCCCTGGATGTACTTAACACGGTGGGGCTCTCCAACTCTGTCCTGAGGCTCATTGAGAGGAGGAACCGTGTTGATACATGGATCAAATACGTGGGGATGGTTTTGACAATCGTCATTGTGTATTTCTTCTGGAAATGGACCCGGTGATTTGCTGTTTTTCTCGATTCACTTTTCCTCCTAAGCTCAAAGGTTTGTTTTCCTGGATCTCTGATCATGTTAAGAAGACAAGTAGCGCAAGTTTTAACGTGAACAGCTTTGATATATGGAAGAGATGACAAAAATAGATGGTGCATTTACAGAGGACGTTGATTTGGAATATGAAAATGTGAAAAAGAGTTGGAAGAGGGATATGAATCCGGAATTCAGGATTATAGATTGTTAATTTGATATTCGGATCAGGAAACAGTGCCGGTAAGCACTTCCATATTTAGCTACAAAGCATTGCCAGTGTTATTTGCTTGAATTGAAGCTAGAAAATGTTGTCGAAAGTTGCTTGCTATCAACTGTGACTGTGAATCTAGTTAATGATTAGATCGTATATTTTTGTGGTTTTGTAAGTTAAATTTTTTTTAAAAGTAACATTTTCTAGTGTGAATTTGAAAATATTTTTTAATTTCACTAATTTACGTTTTTATATCTTTCAGATGTATATTATATTGAACCTGTACTAATGTTCCCACGCATTTCATTATTATCATTATATAATAAATAAAATTCAAATCCAAATATTTAATTTCATCTTCTCAAGTGAAGCATAGAATATATAAATAATCTTTGGAGCATAATTATATATGCTTCTTTTGGTACCTGAAACAAGACTAGCTATCATATGGAAGATAATTGTTGATTATTGGGTTGATAAATATATTTTTAATATTTGGGAACTTGATTCATTTGGTATATTGAAAAACTTTTAAATAAATTTTAGAGAAATACATTTGGATCACTACATATTTCACTAAGGGTCCGTTTGATTGCCAGTAAAATATTTTCCGTAAAATGATTTCTAAAAAATGTTTTACTTTTCTGTAAAATGATTTACTGAAAAATATTTTCTGGTGTTTGATTGAATTGTGTAAAATATTTTCTGCTGTTTGACAGATTTTCTGAAAATATTTTCCGAAAAATTTGTTTTTACATATATTAATATATATTAATAAATTTTTATATTTTAAATTGTTTTTACATATATTGCAATGATTTATTTATAATAATACTCAATTATTAAGCTACAATATTAATCGTTAAATTGAAAAAAATTAATATCAAATAAATTATTTGTAATTATGTTAAAAGACAAGTATTAAATAATTATAAATTGCTTCGAAACCACAATGAGTATTAGAAATTATATATTTCAGATTATGTATTACTATCATTCCCAAGAACACCTCTAGTGTACTCTACATATCACAAGCATATTACAAATAATAAAAACGCAACGCAAGTACAAAACTGAAGGTAAACAAAGTGCATCCATTGACACCCTCATTATTTTCCATATTATAATGGTCCATGGCAGCCAGGTAGTCCCTCTTCATGCAGCATTCGACCACCACCAACAATGCTTGACGGATATCGTCAGGAAGCACCTGCCATTCAAAAACATGACAATTAAATACTGGGTCTTGTGAAATCTAAATTCTGTGCACAATGCCGCAAACAAACATAGTGGATACCTATAGAAAATTTCAACAAATAACTGGTTCGCTCTTTGTTTAATCTTCTCATAGATTGAAAAAAAAAAGAATCAAAAGGTGCTGGGGAAAAAAAAAGCAACTTCCCAACCATTAAACACTGCTAAAACCGTAAGGAACTGTAATGTTTTGTAGAAACCAATTTCACACAATTAGTATGGGGCAATAATGCAAGTTCAAAGCATGGGGATCAATTCATAATTGAAAGTGACTTAACTTCATAACATCCAGCAAAGGATGAGAGTCATGCTCGTGAATGGAATCATACTGAAGCAGTATGCACTTTTGGAGCTTAAACCTGTTTAATTGTGTTAGAGAAACTATAGGTTCAGTGACTCTATTTACCAAAAACAGGGACTTAGGGAGCAGACCACCAAGATAAATGCTGCAGAACATGGTTGACCATAAATATAACCAGAAAGCAGGTAGTAAACAACTTAGCCATGCAACGAGGCTGACAAAACCTTGTTATAAAGATGAATCTCCTATCCATCTGAACTCCAGGTTTACCAATGATTGGCTATATAACACAGTCACCTGAATAATTCTTCATGAAGACTTCATTGACCATTACACTTTAATGCTATTTGAAATTATTGACCATATTAATATTCTTCCTAATTTAGCCTCCATTAGCCTACACATACCTGTAAGAGAACCTATGCTCCCATTAGCTTGGGGAAACAGGAAGCCTTTGATCATTTGACATCACACCAGTAGATGTGGCCACTTAGTAGGGAACACTTGCTAAGAAAATATTAAAAATTACGGATCATCATGATTTCTATCCCCTAACCAAGCAACTGTTTGAGCGTTCAAAGGGAATAAATCTCAAAACAAGCGATGAGAAAGCAACAGACATTCAGACACCAATAACACTTTGATCACTAGAATTCCAACTCGAAGATACCATGAATATATGTGAATAGCAGTAGAGTAATAATTCAACTCATTAATTTCTATAGCTTCGCCCATCTCTAGGCCCCCAGAGCAAGGGAACAGAAGTCACAGAACATCTCTCAACATTGCAGTCTTCTCAACTAGCAAATACAAGTCCTATACCTCTAGTTTTGATCTAACAAACAGCTAATCTAACAACTTAATTCTTACCGATTTCATTAGTATTTCAAGTAAAATTTCAATTCCTTTAGGTAGAAAACCTATACTCCATTTAACTTGCTAACATATAGAGAAAAAGAAGGAAGATGCAATAATTCAAATCAGCGAAAATATGTTTACCTTCTTCCTACAGAACTTGAACAATGGATTCAAGTAACGAGCGCACTGCTTAAACGTGGCTACCATGGACTTCCCTTTTGTCGTTCTCTTTTCAGCCTCACCCATCTCATCCAACTCATGTTTCCACTCATTCAACACCTCTTGAAAAACACCAGAATATTATCTTCATCACACAGCTCATCGAAATTCGCCTTCATTCTTTCAAATCCTTATCCATATCCGATTCATTTTCGACTGAGGCTGATGCTGGATCACCCAATTTCTTACAAAGCTTCCATGTTCCAATACGAGTTCGAGCCCACAGAAAACCACAGCGATAATCAACAGAGAGGAATGAAGGAATGAATGAGGAGAGTGGGGGATTACTGGAAAAAGATGAGAATGAAGTTTTCTAACAGAAATGAATGAATGAAGGAGGGACGGAAAAATCGATAGAGAGGAAAGCCTGTAAAACCTCTTAAAAGGGAAGACATTTTCCCTAAATTGTAAGCTATTTTACCCGTGTTTGGAGTTGATTTTTCAAATAGAAAATCTTTTCCGCCAAATAAACATCGAAAAAGTTAAAAATGATTTTTTAGAAAATCATTTCCGTCAATTAAACGGGCCCTAAAAATGTAATCCGTAAAATAAAATACGAATTTAATTAATTAATTGTAACAGTTTTCATTTTTATTTATTATTAACAAAGAAGTAGTTTAATCTATTTATGTTTATATTATTAATTTATTCATTTTAAATAAAATAAATTAAATTGAAATAGTTTAAATATTTCATATGTATTAAATTAGAATATACTTTAAAATGTAATTCAAGAGTATATAAAATAAATTCATAATTAAATATATATATTTTTTTATAATTTTGTGGTGAAAACGGATGGCATAAAAGTAACGAAAATAAATAGGTAAACTACACCCATGGTCACTTTTGTTTACCTTAGGTTACGTTTTAGTCACTTATGTTTGAAATGTCACATTTTAGTCATTTACGTTATCATGTTGTAACATTTTAGTCACTGAGCCATTAATCGTCGTTAATGGTGTAACGGTAAGCTGACGTGGCACGTTAAATCATCATTTCAAACAAAATTTTAGGTTAAATTATACAATTGATCCCCATATTTTTTTCGTTTTAAGTAATTTAATTTTTTTTCTTTTATGTTCTTTAAACTTTCCTCTCTTTTTTTCCATTCTCTTATGTTTCTCCCTCTGTTTTCATACCTTTCCCATTTCTTTTAATATATTAGGAAGTCGAATTGGCAATGAAAAAAGAAGTAGGAAGTCGACTTTCATCATATGCCTATAACCAAAACCCATACCATGCTTCTTTTTTCACTACCAATTCGACTTCCTAGTATGTTAAAAGAAATAAAGAAGGTAGAAAAACAGAGGGAGAAGTAGAAGAGAATGGAAAAAAAAGAAAAAAAAAAGAAAGAAAGTTAAAAGAACATAAAAGAATTAAATTGCTCAAAACGAAAAATTATGGGGACCAATTGTATAATTTAACCTAAAGTTTTTGTTTGAAATGATGATTTAACGTGCCACGTCAGCTTACCATTACACCATTAACGACAATTAACGGCTCAGTGACTAAAATGTTACAAACTAAAATGTAACATTTCAAACATAAGTGACTGAAATGTAACCTAAGGTAAACAAAAGTGACCATAGGTGTAGTTTACCCAAATAAATAAGAACAAGGATATTTTTGGTTTCGAATTATATGGGAAATGTTATTTTCTCACAAATATTTAAAAGGAAAGTAACTTATTGAGGAACGTTAGTAGTATTTTGCGTACTAAAAATGTAGAAGATTTAATACGCGGGGCCCAAAGTCAGAGAAAGGAAATTTGGTACAAATTGATGTACTTGGAATGCTAAAATAAAAGAACCCATCTCTTATCCCTTAAATCACATATATTATTTTTAGTTTTAATAAAATAATTAAAACCTTTTTCTATACTTCCATTTCAATTCTTCTAATTATACTAGGAATCTTTTCACCCCAAACATAAATATCTATTTAAATAACATGGTTTGAAATTAATTGGTAAATATGTATGTTATTGTTTATCATGGTATTGTCACCAATCTTGAACTTATGACACCAAATCAATCACCTACATTATTAATTCTAAAAATGTTAAAATACAGTTTTAATTGAGTGGTAAATTAAAAGTTTTACTAATATAATTGGCATGGGTTCAAATATCACAATATGCTCATTTTTATCTTTATTTAATGTGTAAGACGAAAATATCCTCGAATAATATTATTTATTTTAATTACGGAAATCTATTCTCATAATTTCCTAACCAAGTTAGTGCTCGGTTGACTAATGACACCAACTCAGTCAAGAGTTTAAATAATAGTATAGATATACAACTAATGGAAGTAACAAAATGTGCAGGATAAAAACAAAATGTATAAGAACATCAAAATAAAGCTTTAGCTCGGTGGTAAATTAAAAGTTTTATTAATGTAATTGTTGTGGTTCAAACCTCACAATATGTATATTTTTATTGTTTTTAATTGAAAAAATTAAAATACCTTCAAATAATATTACTTATTTTAATTATAAAAGGACATTCTTATAATTTTCTTACAGAGTTGGCGTCTTGTTACCTAATTACACCAATTCAATCAAAATTTTATATAATAATATAAATAAACTAATAAATATTATTTTAAGGTTAATTTTTTTCCTTTTATGTTATTATATATTGAACAATACATCCACATGAAGGGGCTTGACCAAAAAAAAAAAAGTCTTACTCTATAAATTTTTTTGCATAATATTTTCACCCACATTATGAATATAGTAAAATCTATTATAATTAAAATATTAATTTTTTTATATTTGTATGTTAAAATGCGTATCTATTATATTATAATGTATATAAAATCACGATAGAAATTTTTTTAACCAATTATAATACCCTTTATTATTCATTATATTATTAAATTAACATTAAAAAATATTTTTTTAATATATTACTAACTGTTGTATGATAATAGCAAAATTAACTATTGCTAATTAATTTCTTTTATATCACTTTAAACAAACAATAATATTAATCAAACAAATTGTTGATATTAAATTACACTTATTATTTTAGATCGATAATCTAGTACCCTAAGTCTAGTTTTTCAATCTATGTACACTTGTATTATTTCAAACTGATTGCTTCAATAAAATTATTCATGAATTACATTAATACATTTTGTATATTATCCTCAATAGTTTTTGCATGCAAAGTAAAATAGAAGCAAATATTAGCTCACTGGTTATCTAATGTTTAACTAATATTAAGTGGTATTATATGGTTGGATCGTAATACGGAAAGACAACTTATATTAGTAGATGAATCTAAACATGTCCTTAGTCTAATCGAAAATGAGCAAACTGATTGAAAGACTAATATGTCGTCTATCAAGTCCAATTGGGGAGATATTTTGTCTTGGGCATCGGAACGGATGGCTTCTAGAAGATAACAATATAGATGTGACTGACTGGACTAACAGTACATCGAACAAGACCCAAGTAAAATATCTTGAATCCATTTATGGATTTATTCACTTATGACATAGTGTGACATACCTTAATCTTGAGTGTATGATGAACTATGTATGCGTGACTTGTATATTTTGATGTAAGTAAAAGTCTAAATTTGAATAGATAAGGAACCGAAAGTTGGTGCGTTGGGTATATGACTTCTGTAGTATGTAACATCATTCATAATAGTGGAATTCATAGCCCAATAAATGGGTAAATGATATCCTGTCATCGATATTATATGATAATGAAAAGTAAACATGGTCATGGGTCATTTGTCTTTGTGATAAATGACTTAATTACTATTTGATAGTAATTGACTTTTCATGAAGGAAGATGTAATGGTTACCATGAGATAAAATAATATTTGGGAGAACGGATTTATCCCAAAGAGGTTAATGATATCCTATGAGGGTAACACACTTATGACAAGGTCATTGGATGAACACTAATCGAGTAGCTTTCGTAATCGTATGTCATTAGGGAGAGCTCAATCACAATACTATAGTAGAATGACTTCCTGACTAAATGAGTTTATAATTAATAGGCAAAAAGCTGAAACTTAATTATATATCATTTGAGCCCTAATTGCATATGTCCAACCAATCCCTCCGTTAGCCTGTTGAAACTAGAAATGAATTGTATGTTGAATCAAATGAACATAAATTGATAGAAATGATAAAGTTAGATAAATGTGTTATATTCGAAAGTGAACGTGGTTTCTCACTAAGTACGAAAATGACCTGATAATTAATTTAAGTTTTTCAGATTATTATTTAATTAAATAATTGAAGTTCGAAAATGAAATTAAATTTATGTTGTGAATCTATTAAATGTAAAAATTATATATATTTTCTCATAGATTCTTTTACCTTAAAATTGTCATGATTTTAACAAAATTAGAATTGGGTTGAGAAAATCATTTAATTGAAAAATTAATTAATTAAAATTAATTTAATAAATTATGTATATTTTGAGAAATAGAAAAAAAATATACTGGGTTGGACTAAATTATAAAATGTGGGGTTAAAAGTTTAGAAAGCACATATAATTGGACTCAATACAGGAGAGGCTGAATCTCCATCATAATACATATGAGAGGAAATACACACTATTAGTCGCCCCTCTCTCCTAATTCAACTACGGGGTTGGTTTTTTTCTAATTAAATTGACATGAAATGTATTATACTAATTTAATTAGGGTTTCACTTCATCTCCTTGTAAATAGATAGACATTGATAGGGCTAAAAACATACATAAGTTATATACAACTTTGAGATATTGTTATTATGCCCGAAAATAGTGGGAATTTATTTCTAAGAATAAATTCTATTTTTTGGGAATAATAATTTTACTGGTTCTGTGTTTGATTTGAAATTGTTTGAGCCCACACCCGAAGTAGTTTGTGGTATGAGAATAGTAGAGAAGGTCGTTCGGTTGAAAGACAAAAACGTTTATTGCTAGAAATCATAGGTACTATATTATTTCAAGAAAAAGTTTATTATTATAAATATCACAAAATGACTTGGTTCAAATTTTTTATTTTTCAACTGTGCAAGAAAATCGTATTCGAACTGCATTTTTTCCAGCACAAATAATTTTTATTTTGTCAATCTTTTATATCTTATAAATTTTACATCTTTTAAAATTATTTTCTACTATTTCTAGATTTAAAACATTATAAAAGTACTAGAAATTTGCATCCAATGTGCAGTATTGTACATGAATTTTGATTTTGTACAATTTTATACATGAAACTTTAATTTGATTCAATTTTCTAAAACTGCTAACAACAATATCGATGTAGCACCATTTTACATTTATATATTACATACACAAAACAGTTATATTAATCTAATATGAAAATAAATGGATGTAATTATTTCTTTAGACGTGTACAATTGAATCCAAATAAAAAAATTATGTGTATATATGAACTACAATCAAAGGTTCATGTGTATAATTGCAGTAAATCAAAGTTCATGTGCAATTTTGGTATTTATTGCAATTAGTTATTCTTTTGAATAATATTGTTTTTCATTAATTATATGAAGTAAAACTATATTGAACATTGATCATGATACAAATGTTTTAAGTATGATTTAATTTATTATTATATTTAAATTTTTAAATAAATTATTATGTTCTAATTGTGTTCAACCATTAAAATAACGATTTAAAAATTAAACACGTAAAATCACATATGATATTTGAAACCAATAATAAATATTTAGTACGAGAGACCTTTGTTTTTAACTATTATAAAAATATATAGGTAGGTAAATGAGAAAAACAGTACGGCTTTTCATATAATTTTTAATGGTGTTTTGCAAATTATATCTTTATCATAAATCATTTCAATTTACTTATATTCAATAATTTATCACTATTTTATTTCAAAAAAAAATCACTACATTTACAAATTAAATACATTATTAAAATGGAACTATTTAGTGGACATTATTTAAAATTAATTAAAACTCTACATTCAACAGTTAATAATTAAAATTAAGTTACAACGTATATCAAACAATATGCTATTATGGTATTTATATTTTTAAAATATTTTTATTTCAATTCATGTTTTTATATTTTTTTAATATTATTTCCATATTAAGAGATAGTTAAATGTAATTAATCTATTAATGATACCAAACATTTAAATAAAAACAATTACAAGTACAACTCTAATATTTTAAAAGGAAATTAAGTAATATAGTAAATAATAATTTGATTACATTAAAATATTTTAGTATACCATAAAGATACATTAAACTTGGTTAAAGTTGAATTTTATTATTGTATTATATGTTTTCAATTTTAATTAAATTGTATTTATCATTCATATTAATATAACATTAGTAAAGTTTCCATCACTTTAATCCCCTATTTTTTTTTATTTATTTTACAATTCACCGGCTTTAAAATTTCTATCACAGTAATAAAAAGCGTTGGTATAGCACACCAACCATGAATGTCACTATTTGAGGATCCTACAACACAGTCCACATTTTTAAAAATCAATATAAATTTTGTTTTATTTTGTTGATAATTTTGTAAATTAATGTTATTTTAAACATACTTTAAATAAATAAAATTATGATATCTTTGAGAAACGTTGTACGAAAATCTTATAGAAAGGAAAAAAGACAGTTTGTTACGTGAGAAATGCGAAATGGCTTGGATCTTCAAGGCTTAAAAGAAAAGAAAAGAAGACACCGGAAACATGGCTCTGTGCCCCCACCCACAGCTCCCATGTGCCTGCCACGTGATGTTGCCTTCCTCTTTCAACTTTCTTGCTCATTTCTTATAAATACCCCATCTCCTTTTATTTTTTTTCTTATTATACTACTTTCCCTTTAAAAAAAAAAGTTGATTGGATGTTAGGGTCATTTTGATATTATTGTTGGATTAAAAAAAGTGTTTGTTTCAAAAAAAGATGTTTTTGAAAAATGTTGTGAAAGAATGTGTGGCATTATGTAATACTCCTAACCCGTATCCGTCGTCAGAATAGGGGTACAGAGTATTACCGGAGTTTACGATTCAAAACAATCAAATATTTTAAACATTTAATATCACATCATAAATCATAGCAAAACCAAACAAAGACATACATATTGTCCCTTATTTGAGCCATCGAGGCCCTAAAAACAATTTAGAAACAAGTTAGGACTAAATCGGAAACATATAGAATTTTTCAAAAAAAGATGAAAATTTTCAAACTGCAGGTGACTCACACGGCTGAGACACACGCCCGTGTCTCAAGCCGTGTGGACGTTCGAAGTAGGGACACATAGCCATGTCCGTGCCCGTGTAACTCTTTGACTTAGGTCACACGACCAAGCCACACGCCCGTGTGCCAGGCCGTGTAACAACCTGACTTGCAACCCTTTGAAAGCTACAGGAGACACACAGCCGTGTCACCTGGCCATGTGTCACACACAGCTGAGACACACGCCTGTGTCTCTGGCCATGTGGATGAAAAATAGGCCATTTTTCTCACCCAAACATGCACACACTTACAACCAATTTTCCACCTATAATCAAGCACTCCAAAGTGCACCAAATCATGCTACAACAAGTTATCCAATTAAGGTACATAAGCATACAACCAATATGCCCAAAAGACACCTCAATTATAACAATTAAACAAGTATAACCATATGCACATTTTGGCTAAAAGTTCAACTAACTTATAACTAAATTTATGCCAAAACTTACCACTTTATTTACCAATTAAATTCACACCAAAAGTACCTAATATGCTATTTTACACCTAGCACCATTAGCCATATAAGTCATTTATAATCAAAATACCAAATCACCACATTCAAACATATTAAGAGACAATTTGTAACAAACATGTTTAACTACCATTTTAACTTCCATCATATAGTTACCATAAACACCAAACAACAACCATTACAAGGCCAAGTATATACATGCCAACTTAACACCATTTCATCATTCAAAATACCAAATTTACAAGTCAAAGCATAATAGCTATAACATCATCCAAAACACCTATACATGCCATTATAACTAAAACTTGGAAACACCAAAATCTACTGATTTAGCCAATGGATAGTGTGATATAACTCCGACAAGCTTCCAACCCGAATGAGCTTCCGGTTCACTATAAAACACAGAAAATAACACAAAGTAAGCATAAATGCTTAATAAGCTTGTATAATATAAAACTCAACTTACCATTTTATCACATAAAAATTAAGCTTAACATGGCATAATCCAACCAAAGCTTGGCCAAAGCCTAAGCATCCACACTAAACATGTTAGCATACATGATACAAATCATAAGCACATAACATGTATAACCATTTATTCTCATTTTGTATCACTTGAATTTATTACTCATCTCAACCTATATAATTTCCATGTATCACCATATCAAGGATACTCACATATGAACATGTCTTAACTCATATAATTCTCTTACCATTTCCTTTCCGAATAATGCCCATTGAACCATTTAGAATATCGTTGGATACTCGGGATAGCTCACATATAGTGTGTTAACTCATGTAACTGTAATCCATTAAATCCTGTACATGTATGCTCACACGAGCTGTGAATCAGAATGCTCACACGAATTGTGAAAATGGGTTTGCTCACACGAGTTGTGGGTCGAAACATAGCTACAGAAGTTGCTCACACGAGCTGTGGAGTATCCGCAACACATGCTGGACCTCAGCCGTTTGTAGGACGTTCAAGACCAGCACCCTGATCCTGTAAACTCTAATGACATGTCATTTGTATCCTATGAATTTCTAAGGTTCAAACGAGGCTCGATAGTCGACGTAACATCGTTGGATATGCAATCGGTATATATATTTGGAAGTCCACAATACATGTATAATTCAATTAAAAGCACATAAATACAATATAATTACACGAACTTATCTCGTCGATTAAACGTAGATACGAAGGTGATTATTCTAAAACTTTATCTTTGCCTCGATCTAAAGCCGTACGAGGTTTGTCTTGATCTAAACGAATAAATTCAGCTCAATTAAATACTTATTTTATTCAATTTAACCTAAGCTCATATTTTATAAAAATTACATTTTTACCCTTATAATTTTGATTTCATTTCAATTTAGTCCCTAGCTCATAAAATGAAAATTCATGAAATTTTCCATTAACCCACCATAGCCGAATTTCATATAGATCCCTAACATGCCCCACTTTTCATTTATTTCACAATTTCACCATGTATAAATTCTATTTTTCAATTTAATCTCAAATTGACAATTTCATCAAAAATCACTTAACAAAAGTGGTTTATCTATCAACAAATAATCATTTTCTTCCATAAAACATAAAAAAAAACCTATATTCATTCATGGAAAAACCCTAATCTTTTAATAGTTTTATAAATTAGTCCCCGGGCTAGCTAGATACCTATAACGATCCCGAAAATATAGAAATCATTAAAAACGAGACAAAAACTACTCACATGCAGGCAAGAGAAGTATGGCCGAATGTTTAAGCTTCCATAGTGGTTTCCTTCTTCAAAATTTTGGTGGTGTTACTCCATTAAGGAAGATGACACCTTTTTTCTTTTGTTTTTAACTTAATTAATAACTAATTTACTAATCTAACCTTACATTAAACCTTTAAAATTTCATAACTAATGTCCATATTTGTCCATTCAATATGAAAATGGTATATTTACCATATAAGGACTCATACTTTAAGGTTCTATAGCCATTTAATACCTTTATCTACTAGAACTCTACTTTTGTACATTATGTGATTTGGTCCTTTTTATCAAAATAAGCATTTAACCAGTAAAATTTCTTAACAAAATTTTTATACGGTAATACTAACATGCTGTAAACATTAGAATAATAATAAAATAAATATTTTTACATCAAATTTGTGGTCCCAAAACTACTATTTTGATTTCACTGAAAATGAGCTGTTACACATTATGTATCATATTTGAGCCAAAATAGGTTTGACATCCCGACGAAAGAAGAGGCGTTGTCCTGACAACACAATCATTATCGCCCCGACGAGAAGAAACACCTCGTCATGATGACACAATAGCTAACATCCCAATGAGTCAATGGTCATGTCACGACGGGGTGACATGTTATGAAATTTTCTCAGTTTTATTCTTCTAGTCAAATTATGATTATTTGTTCCAATCAAACTCTGATTAGTGTAGGTTATTTTAATATTATTTGACATGCAAATTTAACCTATAAATAAGCTCTTTTTCACCTCAGAAAGATAACCCATTACATATTTAGGTATTAACTTTTACTGTAACACCCCAAAACTCGGCCTAAAAGTTTAGACCGAATTCCAGAGGTTACATTGGCCACCAAAAGTGGCGAAAACAAAAACTTTAACTCAATCCAAGAAAACCTTTTGTTCACTTCAACTTTAGGAAATTAAATAATACTTAGCTATGTTTTGAAACAGTTTTTAATTGGCATAAAAAACATTCAGAAATAAAATCCACAGTTTCCAAAGTTCAGTCCAAATAACATTTTACGAAAGTCCAACATAAAATTTATACCACAGTTCCTATAAATACTTACAGCCCAAAATAGTCCACTAATTTAAGATTTCAAGAAACACTTTATTTGATTAATTTAAAGCTTATCCATCTGAGACCTCTGGTTGCCGAATTCAGCTTCAAAACACGAAACTTACCTGAAAGGGAGAAACTAAAGGAATGAGCTATGCGAGCTCAGTGTGAGTCCGAAACATAAACAGATGGCAAAAGATAGAGTAACACAACAATATTTCAGTACAGTATATGTATAAAATCACTTATGAAAACTCAAACCAGTAATTCAAAATAACAAAATATTCTCAAATCATACCAAACCACAAAAATGACATCCCAACCATACGTAATAATCAGAACACATTATAACACAATAACCATATTGCCAATAACCAAACGTTCACACAAACAGACGTATTTTCAGATGCAAAACAAATGCAATAAGTCAAAGATCCCTCCCCACCAACCAAACACCGTTTCGTCCACCCTGCACACCACATAAGGGCTACAGAGGGCCTGTCCACCCTGTACACTACATAGAACCATAATACGCTATCCATCCTACACACCACAATATGGAACTAAGCCACTGAAATAACAATGTGCAATTGAGCTAGCATATGCATAGTATAGTGTGGTAAACCGCTATACAGAAGTATTGCAGTTAATAATACCAAATCAATATTCCTTCTCTTCATAACCAAATCCCAAAATTTTCATACTAATGAAGAAATGCACACAGTACGCAGACAAACATACAGAAATAGACATTCACATTTTCAGTTGAACAGATTCAGATTTGATTACACTTGCATTTCAATATTCAGCTATGATAACAACAATAAACTCAGATTTATTCATCACATAAACAAACAATTATGTTAAAGCCCGTAAAGGCACATATATACACAAACCCAAACTTGACCGAGTCTCAAACATACTAACCAAGGCTTAACCGAGGGCTGAATTACACATAAACATAAAACAGACAGTTTATGACTCAAAATAAAAATCTACAAAATAGGGCCACACAGCCTTATGCACCGACCATGAGGAAGGGTCTAAGCTGTATGAAGATCAACACGGCTGTACGGAAGGGGCACGTGTCTATGTGCAAGAAGGAAATTTCTGTATGGAGGATACATACGTCCATGTTTTCGAGTTACATGGCCGTGTGAGTAGCCTGTGTAACTCACTGTCCAAAAGTGCCAAATTAAGGAGCAGAGTAGACATGGTCGTGTAGAAAACTCACATGCCCGTGTGGATAAGGGACACGGTAGTGTGTCTAAGGCACACGCCTGTGTAAAAATCGAGAAAATCCCCAAACAGTAGCCACATGGCCTTGTGGCACTAAAAAACATCCAAAATCCTTAATTCCCAATGTCACATGACCATGTGAACCGCCTGTGTGTGGCACATGCCTGTGTGGTCATGAAACCACACCAAAATAGCCTGAAATCAAGAATGCCGATCAATAAATTGACCCACAAACAATGTAGTTCAAAAACACACCTTAAATCGGGACCCCAGATGCTAAGAACTGACCGATTCGCTTCCATCAAACGGATCGAAAACCTCAATTACATACACAAACTAAACTTATAAGACTTCAATTAAGCATCATAAATGAAATCAAAACAATTCTTTCATTAATCCAAGAGTCAAAACCTACCCGATTTTGAAACCAATTAAATAGAGTACACGAGAATAATCAACCTTCGACTAACGGCAAGTAACATAAATGTAGAAATCAAAAGAAAAATGAGAGTAGAATTGATAAACGGAAGAAACAGATAGACCCTCAAAAAGAAAATCTAGAAATTAGGGAAACAAAAGAAAAAGAAAAGAAAGAACGTGAAGAGAGATGATTCAAAATGGGGAAATAACGTGTGACTTAATTTTTTGAGAAAACTTCATATTTTCGAGTTTAATAAAATTAATTATAATTAATTAATTAAAACTTTAAAACAAAACAAAACAAGAATCAAAGCTAGAATAAAATCAATTCCTTTATAATATACATGAAGACTCAAACTTGGGACCTAAAAGTAAACAACACCCCTACTACTACTGAACTAGTAGGCTCATTCTGACACCAAAACGCGCCAATAAACTCAACTGCTCGACCTACTCACAAACCTTAACTACAAACCTTGAAACTTCCAACCCTAAATTTTGGGGTGTTACATTTACAAGCTTTTAGAGAATTTTGTATTCACGTTTTGAGGGTTCTTATTTCGGGTTTAAGGGTTTAGTTTTATCTTCATTTTTTGTATTTTTTGTTTTTGTCGTTATAGTGAAATTATCTTTGTTCGTAATTTTTTATCCTCTTTGGAGGGGGTTTTCCACGTAAATAGTTGTGTTCGATATTTTCATTATTCTTTGTTATTTTACTTGTTTGTTGCTTAATCGAGTTTTTACCCAACAAATTGGTATAAAAGCTTGGTCGATTTCCATATTCAACCCGTTCAAAGGTGGCGGCAACAAGGTTTGACATTGAGGAGTTCGATGGCATCACAAATTTCAATTAATGGTAAGTGCACATGTAAGCAATTTTGATCCAAAGTGATCTTGATAGGATCCTTGCAGAGAAGAAACCTAACGACATGGAACAATCAAAATGGTATAGGTTAGATAAAAAGGTTTTATCCTCAATTCATTTATGCCTAAAAAATAATGTGTTACAAGAGGTGTTAATGAAGAAAACGACATACACCCTATGGAAATGGTTAAAAACCCTTTATGCGACAAAGTCTTTGGCTAACCGATTAGTGTTGAAACAATGATTGTACATGTTCTGCATGAACGAAGGTGAGCATCTTAGAGTTCACATCAGTCAATTTATTACTCTTTTGAATGATTTAAAGAATGTTAAGGTTTAGATTGACGATGAAGATCAAGTTATGCTATTATTGTGCTCTTTAACTTTTTCATACAAGTCTTTTAAGGAGACTGTGATTTATGAGAGAGACAATCTCTTGTTCGAGGATGTGAAGAGTCATCTGTTGAGAAAAGAAAAACTCGACAATGAGTTTGGTTCAGATAGAAAGTTAGATAAGCAAGCCTCAATTCTGGTAGCATTAAGGAAGCGAGACAAGAGATGTCGCTATTGTAAGATGTTAGGTCACGTTAAGGCAGATTGTTACAAACTGTGAAATAAAAGAACTGCTGAAAGTAATGAGGAAGATTTAGCTGGTGCTAATTTGGCCGATGACAAGGGTGATGATTTCTTGTTGGTGTCAACAAGCAAAAATTTCGAGCTTACGCCAAGTGGATCCTTGATTTAGGGTGTTCTTACCACATGTGTCCCAACAAAGACTGGTTCTCAATATAAAGTTCAGTTGAAGGTGGAGCTGTACATATGGGGAATGGTTCACCCGGTAAGGTAATCGGTATTGGTACTGTTCAGATCAGGATGCACAATAGGACAATTAAAACATTATCAGATGTCAAACATGTGTCTGACTTAAGGAAAAATCACATCTCCTTGGAAAATTTGGACCCAAAGGGTTGTAGAATTAACATAGAGTCAAAAGACATTAATGTATCTTGTGGGGCTCTCATTTTGATAAAAGGTAAAAGGATTGACAATATTTATGTTCTAAAAGGATCAACGGTGATCGGTAAAATAGCACACCCCTCGTCCGTTAAAGAGTCGAAGTCAACTCATTTGAAGCGGGAAGAACTTGGTCATAGGAGGAAAAATGTGTGACCGCTTCATATAAGATAGGTTCTCTTTTGGATGTAGGTTTTAAAAAAAATAGGGCATTGTGTTCGTGGAAATTATACCTGGGCCAATTTTGATTTGATAGTGCACAAGCCGAAGACTAGAAATTTTCTAGCTTTTAAGCACAATTTTGACTCAGTAAGTATCCTACATAGTTTAAGATAGGCTCGTGGAGGGCTTTAGCAAATAAGGCGTTGTGGAAATACAAGACAATGTGGGGATTTGTGGAGTTATGCCTCGTATTTGGGCCGAAATAGGTTTAACGTCCTGATGAAGGAAGAGGCAACATCTCGATGACGTGACCACTAGCATCCCGACTAGAAGAAACACCTCGTCACGATAATGCGATAGTTGGCTTCTCGACGAGCTGATGCCACTTCACAACGAGGCAACATATTATGCAATTTTCTTGGTTTTCTTCTTCCAGTCAAATTCTAATTATTTGTCCCAGTCGAACTCTGATTAGCGTAGGTTATTTTAATATTATTTGACCTATGAATTTAGCCTATAAATAGGCTCTTTTCCACCTTAGAAAGATAACGCATTTCACATTTAGGTATTAGCTTTTACAAGTTTTCAAAGAATTTTATGTTTACGTTTTGAGGGTTCTTATTTTGGGTTTCGATGTTTAGTTTTATCTCCATCTTTTCTACGTTTCATTTTTGCTGTTATAGTGAAATTATCTTTACCTATGGTTTTTTATTCTCTTCTAAGGGGTTTTTCCGCGTAAATATTTGTGTTCAATCTTTTCAATTTTCTTTGTTATTTTACTTATTCGTTGTTTAATCGGGTTTATCCCCAACAGAATGTGGTTTGTAATTTTAGATTTTTGTTATTGTTGTTAAAAACTACGATACAAAGTTACAATGTTCATTTTAGATATAATGCTGGAAATTAAAAATATTAAATTGACTTAGATGATATTTAAATAATTTAATATAATGAGAAATGAAATGTAAATTTTAAATACGTTCAAATATAATTATTTTTAAAATTAATGATACATTTAAAAATTGAAATATAATGATAAATTATGTAACACCCCTTACCCGTATCCAACACCGGAATAGGGTACGAGGCATTACCAAAACACATACACTTGTAAACGTATTTAACCGAGTTATAAAATTTCATCAAAATTAAAACTTTCAAAATAATTAACATGTTTCTATAACTTTTCCCAATATATCCTCAAAATATTATAATCATAATAATTAGGGCCTGCGAGACCCGATACATACTCATGCAATTTAATGCTTCATTTCCATTTCATTCAATTCGCAATTTCTCATGCTCATAATTTAAATCATATCACTAGCAATTTCCATTTAATTCACGTGCAATTCAATGACATCAAATTCAAAACTAATACGTATTTACCATTTAACTCAATGTTTATTGATTATACCATTCAATAACACATTTATGAAATTCTCAATTTAGCAATGAAAATATCACTTTAGTTTGAATAACAACATCGTTCTGATATAAATACACTACCACTTATCCATTTACTTTAATTCTTTTGGGCCCATTTGTCACTTACCATCCTTAATCAAATTAGGGAACGGTCACGGAAAATTGAGTACTTCACTTTCACTTTGCCATAGTATAACTATGGTCTTACGTATGATCACTTATCACTTGTCCCTGATCAGATAAGTGTAGCCACCTATCACTTTGTTTCTTGATCAGATAAGTGTAGCCACTTATCACTTTGTTTCTTGATCAGATAAGTGTAGCCACCTATCACTTTGTTTCTTGATCAGATAAGTGTAGCCACTTATCACTTTGTTTCTTGATCAGATAAGTGTAGCCACTTATCACTTTGTCTCTTGATCAGATAAGTGTAGCTAAAGCTATCACTTATCACTTTTCACTTGTCACTTGATCAGATAAGTGTAGCCGAAGCTATCACTTATCACTTTGTCACTTGATCAGATAAGTATAGCCGAAGCTATTACTTATCACTTTCCACTTGTCACTTGATCAGATAAGTGTAGCTAAAGCTACCACTTATCACTTTGTCACTTGATCAGATAAGTATAGCCGAAGCTATTACTTATCACTTTCCACTTGTCACTTGATCAGATAAGTATAGCCGAAGCTATTACTTATCACTTTCCACTTGTCACTTGATCAGATAAGTGTAGCTAAAGCTACCACTTATCACTTTGTCACTTGATCAGAAGTACTCAAATCCGGCGTTCCGCTCAATTTGATCATTTATTCATATATCAGGCTTACCAACATGTGTTAATTCATAAACCATTCATGGTATTATTTCATGCCAAATCATATACTGAATATACCATACACACATACTATGAAACTTTATTTCACACATGAGCTTAAACCATGACCAATAATGCACAAAAATAAGCATCATTCATATTTCATCGTTTATGAGTTATAATCAAACATATGACCATTTATACACGAATCATTCATATATTTCCCAATTTTCCTCCTCCTCCTCTCCATTCCACATCCTTAATGTGTATAACACACTTAAACAACATTAACCATAATTTCAATATTCACTAACATGTATATTCAAAGTTGTTTATCCGAGTCAGAGTCACTAAATTATTTTTATCCGGAGCTACAGAGCTCCAAATTAAGATCCGTTAATTTTCCCTGAAACTAGACTCACATATCTTCATACCATAAAATTTCATAATTTTTGGTTCAGCCAAATAGTACAGTTTATTCTTTAAAGTTTCCCCTGTTTCGCTGTCTGACAGTTCCGACCACTCTTCACTAAAAATTAATTATCTCATTGTACAGAATTCGGATGATGTTTTAGCTTGTTTCTTCTAAAAATAGACTCATTAAGGATTCTAACCATATAAACTATAACTCATAATCATTTTTTTACAATTTTTAATGATTTTCCAAAGTCAGAACAGGGGAACCCAAATTCATTCTGACCTTGTCTCACAAAATCTATTATATCTCATGATTTACAATTCCATTGCTCACATCATTTCTTTTATAAGAAACTAGACTCAATAAGCTTTAGTTTCATATTTTATTCATCCTCTAATTCAATCTCTACAATTTTTGGTGATTTTTCAAAGTTACACTACTGCTGCTGTCCAAAACTGCTTTTGTGCAAAATGTTGATTTCCATTTTGCCCCAAATTTCACAGTTTATACAATTCGGTCCTTTCTCAATTAACCCCTCAATTAATCTAATTTTCTCAATTATTACTTTACTAGACATTATAAGTTGTTACACAACTATTGAAATTCAGAATTTCCACATATAACTCTATCTTCAAACTCTTTTACTATTAGGTCCCAAACATTCACTTTCTATTCAATTCTTTCAATAAAATCAGCATATGAACAATTTAAAGCTCTAATTTCATGCTAAATCATCATATACTTCCAGCACATATTCATATCAACTTTCAACTTCTTTCATAAAATCAAAAACTAATGGATTTAACAAGTGGGCCTAGTTGTAAAAGTCATAAAAATACAAAAATTTCAAGAAATAGTCAAGAATTGAACTTACTTGTAATAAAAATATGAAGAACCAGCTTGAAGAAGCCCTTCCATGGTGTTTTAGCTGATGAGAATTCAGAAAAATGAAGAGAAATCTAGATAATTCCACTTGGGTCCTAACTTTATTAAGCAAATTTTGCAATTTTCCAATTTTGCCCTTAATTCTCCTTACTTTCTTGCTGATTTCATGCCTCTGCCGTCCAGCCCAAATAGACCTTGGGTCTATTTGCCTTTAAAGCCCTCTTCCTTTTATCATTTAAGCTATTTAATCATTTCCCAAAATTTTGCATTTGTTACAATTTAGTCCTTTTTGTTCAATTAATTATCGGAACTTTAAAATTTCTTAACGAAACTTTAATACTAACTTTTTAACACTCCATGAATATTTATAAAAATATTTATGGCTCAGTTTAAAATCCCCGAGGTCTTGATACCTCATTTCGATTCTAATTATTTTAATATTTATTTCTAGTGCACTATTCACTATTTCAAAAATTTTCCTAACTTCATATTTAACCTATACTTACTAAATTAATAATATTTTCTACCCATTTGTCGAATTTAGTGATCTCGAATCACCGTTCCGACACCTCTGAAAATTCAAGCCATTACATTTTTTTTTTCGTCGGATTTGTGGTCCCGAAACCACTGTTCCGACTAAGCCTAAAATCGGGCTATTACAAATTATATTTAATAATTTAATATAATGATACATGAAATATAAATTTTAATTAATTAATATAAATTATTTGTAAAATTAATGATACAAAAACTATTTTAAAAATTCAAATATAAGGATAAATAATATTTGAAGAATTTAATATAATTATACATGAAATATAAATTAATATAAATAATGATCCTTTAATAACATGTCAAAACCCATAAATCAAATGCAACTAAATCTCAGATTTTGTATTTGGATATAAAAATACCTTTTGAAGTGCTTTTGATTCCAAAAGTCAAATGTTTGACATTACTTTTAGGGTTGTAAAGTGCTTTTGGCACCTCAGTCACGATACTGAATAGAGCGTTATAGTATCATCCTTAGCCAATGCAACTAGCTGCACCAATAGACAACAGAACATAATTGATTCCCCCTAAAACAAACGTATCAAGAGATACTTAGCAATCTCGCAAGGCATGAAGGATCATCTCCTACATCAAAAGTCATTAGATAGGCAGCAACCATTAGAAGAAGGTGATGGCCAATGCGCCATGCAAACAACTTGACTTTGGATAAAGTGATTTGACTCCATAAAAACGATGCGGTCTATAGCTCAAACAAGAATAACCTATCTTAGCAACCATTAGAGGAATGAGCCCATAATAATGCGTAAGAGAAGTGGATTATAAGAGATTCTCGCCACCTCTTGTGCATTAAAGGTCGCTTATAAAGTATCTAAATCCCAACCTCCCCCTCGTTCATGCATAAGGTCTTGCACCTCGCAATATAAAACAATTAAAACTCAATTTTCCCCCCATTAAACTTGGCTTTGCCCCACTTTTAGCGAGCTAAATAAACTAGGCTAAATAAAAGAAGATTTCTCGATACACTTATGCTTAAAAACATTACCTCTAGGAAATACTTCGCACACAAACACTTGATAGCACAATGTGTCCTTATTGTGAAGAAGTTGCCAAACTTGTTTGCCAAGCCTAACATCAACTTTGGTCAAATGTGAAATGTGAAATGTGAAATTTGATATTTGAATTTTGGTTTAGAGTAATTATACACATAAAAATTCGATTGTGATTTAAATATATACATGAAACTTTAATATTGATTTAGTTGTACACATTTTTAAAATAAATTATTATTTGATACATCGACATTGGAGGTAGTTAAAAGCCACCACATGTCTCATTTATTTATTTATATTTTTAAATATCAATTAAGACATATAACAGTTTCTTAACCTTGCTTATGAAGTAAAAAAAAAAAACTTCATTGCCAGTATATCAAATAATTTTCCAACAATAAATACATAAATTTATTTTCATACTGAATATATAATACCTTATGTATGCAATTTATATAAGCTTAAATTTGTATTAGTTATTTGTGAAAATTGAACCAAATCAAATTTTATGTATAAAATTGCATATTGAAATAAATTTCATGTGTAGATTTGAAAATTTTCATGTATGAACTTTAAGTTATGCTTATACACTAGTTAAGTGAATCTTAATCATTCATCAATGAATCTTATAAACTCAGGTTCAGTTTAGACTCACGCATATTTTTTTAAATTAAAAAAATTATATTATTTTTAATTTAATATTTATAATTTAATAATTTTATTTTTTAATTTATTGAAATTCTATACATGGGTATCTTAATTTTTTTAATATGTTTACATTATAATAAATTTAATTTTTATGTGTTATAAATTGCATAAGATATACTATAATATATGTATCGAGGTAGACAAAGCAATTAAATAAAATAATTAAAATAAAAACTAACCCTTTCCCCCCTCTTTATTCGTGACAACCAAACCCCATACAAGGCCATTTCTTCTCTTCAGATCATTCTTGAACCTCTCCCTCTCCAACAACCTGTTTCGTCGTTCCATCTTTCCAGGGAATAAGCTTTAAAACGTCCTTAGAAACTAAATTGGCTCTACCTTAGTTCTTTTCTACTACCTGAAGTCGCCTTCTTTCTCTTCTTCCTTATTCTTTTCCTTTCTTTCCTTTCAACTCAAAATCTTTTTTTCGTCTAACCATTGAGCCCTTTTTCCATTTCGATCTTTGATTTTCATGGTTTCCTCCTCCTTTTGCATTTGGATTGTAACACTCCTCACCCGGTCCAATCGCTAGACTCGAGCTATAGGATGCTACAAAAAATAACAGAATAATTACATGAAAAACTAAATTCAATAATATCAAATAACATGTAATTATTACACATATATGCATAACAAACAAAATCGAGTCTAAGTCAAGCTTACAAAAGCTTTAAAATTGACCCGGAACAAACATGGATCAAATTGTAACATTTTCAATAAATAAAGGTAATTATGCAAAATAGGGGTCATACGGTCGTGTGCCTAAGCCGTGTAACTCTCTGAAATCGTGTGGACCAAATTGCAAAAAATTCATCAAAAATCACACGGTCTTGTTGCTGGGTCGTGTAACAAACTGAGACTGTCTGAATTATAGCTTACCAAATCTATAGTACTCACATGGGCGTGTGGTTGGCTCGTGTGACATTCAGGAACTGTGTGGTTCTAATGCACCCTAATTTCCAATTGACACACGGGCGTGTCACCAGCCCGTGTTTAACACACGACCATGTAGACAGGCCATTTGGTGTAAAAATAGGTCACTTTAATTGTATTTCATAATAACTTGAAGCTTTAACATATTGATGCAAATTTGCACACTTTAACCTGTACCATACCAGGCCAAAGCATGCATCAAGTATTCATTCATCTATGCACAAATGACTTTTAAGTCTTTATTTAGCAATTAAACACTAAAACAAAACCTATCACACTTTGAACCTTCAAACATTCAAACATGAAATACAAACCAAATTCAACATCTAATTTTAATCTTAACACATCCAAACATTTTCCATTCATGCATTATAAATACGGCTTAACACAATACCATACAAATACATATCCAACCTTCTATTAAACACCATTCCATTACCAATTCCATATATAATTATACCTATGTTATCATTACATTTTCATAACTAAATAAACATATCATTTCAAATACTTGAACTCAAACTTTTCAACTCAAAATTGACCATTTATATGCTTCATCAAGCTTAACCAATATGCCACCGGAATAGTCCATTCATAAGCTATAAACATAACTCATCACAAAGTCATCAAGCACACTTATGAACATAGCATATAAACATTCAAAATCAAGCGCCTTGTAAAGCTTGAGTCCTTAAACATTCAAGTAAACATATAAACAACACAACTCCTATATACATGTCACATAATCGAGTCCAAAAAAATTACAAAACTACCGAATCAAAAGCTGGATAGTGTGAACTCCAAGTTGATCTAATCTTCACGTTTTGAAAAGGTCCACTACAAGACATGAAAAACATAACAGAGTAAGTTCATAAGAAACTAACTTAACTTACCTTATCATTATAACAATTTAAGTATTTAAAAGTCAAAGGCACGACATAACATATTTTTGGCATCCTTAAGCACATTGTATACAACTTCACAAAACAATCAATAAGTTATTATTTCACTCAACAAGATCGTAACATTTGAATACATATATACATGTATAATCTAACTATTTTACGTCATACTATTCAACCTTGTTCGGTGTGTAAACATATCAATGGAACCCACATACGAGTCATGTTCATTTTGCAACATGATTATGAAATTCATGTTCAATCCTTCCAATAATTTTGTTTCTATTTATTTAACATTTTCATCCGAAGAACTATAGTAATTTAACTTTAGATATACAAAATTACGTTGCATCCACGAGCTATAGAGTTGATTTATTTTAAAAAGCTTTATTTGATGCTACTCACTCAAGCTATCGAGAATCCACAACACGTTCTGCATCTCAGCCATCGATAAAATATAATTTGAATTGCTCACACAAGTTGTAGATCAAGGTTGCATATATAAACTTTATTCGATGTTGCTTACACAAGTTGTCGAAAATCTGCAACATATGTTGGATCTCAACAATCGATAAAGTATAATTCAATGCTTCTCACTATGTTGGATCTAAATAATTGAATAAATCCCTGAACATAACTCTCATTTTCCTTTTTCAAAACCCTAATGGTTTGCCATCATATCCAAATCAATTATTAAAAATCACACGAGTTCTATTACCAATTCTGTATCATTTCAAACCCTTTAATTGTATACACATTATTCATATTTTGTATAACAATCTATTCAATGTCATATATCTATTCGTATTTATCAAATATTTCATATTTTACGATTTAGTCCATAGATGTCAAAAGTCATCCATTCAATGTCATATATCTAGATTAAGCTACAATGATCACAAAACCATAAAACTTACTAAAAACAGGCTTGGATTAACTTACATGGAAGAAAGCCAAAAATCTTGAAGTAAAAAAAAATGGCTTCCTTGTTCATTTCAGTTTGAAACAGTGGTAAGAGGAGAAAAATAAATAAGACACCTTTAATAAGTTTTAACATGTTTTAAATTTAATAAAACGTTATTTTAACAATTATTTATTCACCTAATCATGCACTCACCATCCATTTCTTATCAAAAGTGACTAACTGCTATATTAAACCCTCTCCAATTATCAATTAAGCCTTTTACTAAATAAAATTCTAGAGCGATTAATTTTTACCACTTTTACGGTTTAGTCCTTATAATTTAATTTGTCACCAATTCGGCGAAATTACCTATCCAAAATTCAATCCATCTCTATAATAGCTCTATAAATATTTAATAAAAATATTTACAAGCTTGGTTTACAAAAACAAGGTCTCGATACCTCATTTTTTGACATTATTGATTTAGGGTTAAAATACTTGTACCTAACTAATTGTCCAATTAACAAAATTTTCAGACCAAAATTCAATAAAATACTATAATTAAATTGTAAATATTTATTAATAATATTTATTGATTCGATCATCAAAGAATGGAGTTCTGAAACCACCATTTTTAGCATCGCTAAAAATCAGGTTGTTACATAGATCGATACTTATTTCCTCATTCTTGCTCCGAATCCGTCATCCAATTTCCCCACCCCAACCATTGTCGACATATAATTCTCCATTTGGTCTTGTTTCTTTTCCATTATTACCAAGGACCTATGTGTCTTCTTGGTGTTTGCATGTTCGTTTCTGAGGTGTCATTTTTTCTAGTAATAAACTTGATTTCTCCCTTTTCTATTTAATCGAGTTTCTTCCTCCATTCCCGGAAATCGCACTACTATCAAAGATAGGCCACTCATTACTTGTCTCTATCCACCATTTCATCCGCCTATTCTGACACCTCATCATTCTGATATGTATTCTTGTCTTTTCGCAATCCCTCTTTTTCTAGAGTATGGGCCACTTCATTTCCAGCTCTTGGCGTGTGCCCAAGTCTATAGTTTTGAAAGATTTCTCTTTGTTTGAAGATCTGTATATACACCTTTAAGACTAAACCATCTTGTTGTTTTGATTGCAGTTTTTTTACCATCGTAAGTAAGTTACCTTCAACAATCATCTTTTCCGGCCCTATATCTAATCCCACGTTAACTGCTTGAAGGCATGCTAGAGCTTCTATAGCAAAAATCAAAGGCACATATTTGTTAATAAACACTTTGGTACCTAGTACTATACCATTTGTATATTTAACTATTATGCTTGAACATGATTTCAGTGAATACGCCCGAAAGTCCTATCATAGTTTATCTTCACAAACGGCTGTTTAGGAGGCCTTCACTATTCTCCTTCGATTATCTGGACAGGTAACTTCTCATTTGTCGCATCAACTTTTGAGATATAGGCTTTTTCTTTTTTTTTATTGGGGTTTTTGCACTATTCTGTCATGTATCAATTTGTTTATTGCTGTTCGTAGCACCCACACAGTGCATGTCACTATTAGACGCCTCTGCCTTAAAGTATTTGCAAAAACTCCTACAACCCAGTCTTGATAGTTTGATACTAAATTCTCTTGTGCCTAATGCATGTTTACCTCATGCCAGACTTGTATTGCAACTAGACAATCTCTGAACACATACTCAAGAGTTTCTTTGGGGTCTAAACATCTGAGACACTATCGTACTAGTCAATTATTTCTATTGCATATTATAGAAACTCATGATGTGATTTTTGAAGATCCTCCAATTTGTAATCCTTATTTTGCTTGGTAGATCTATTTTCCATAGCCTTTTGTAAAAAATTATATAATTATTTTACTATACATTAGGATTATAGAGATTCATACCTTATATCAATATTTTGTAACTACTCCTAACTAAGTACACCCCAGAGGTTTCCTCCCTCTAAGCTAGCATGTCATTTTGTTGAGTCCTTACCAGAGGGATACATAGTATTTTAATGGCTTCATCAGTTGTAAACTTACTGGTAATGAGCTGCACTTTCTATTTTCTGTTTATTTGATCAATTAGGTCAACTACTGTATTAGTTGGCAAGCTACTAACACTTGATTTTATTATGTGGTCTATCAATCTAGAAACCTATGCATCATTCTAGACATTAATGTTACTTCTCATTCCCACCATTCAACACATGCCTTCTAGAAGGAGTCTCTCGACTGCCTATATGCTCTTCCAAGTATAAGATGGGTAAGTACTGAGGCCTGAGTTTAGAAAGTCGATATTCAAGTAATATTTTGATTTAAGGTACCTTACTAATAATGAATTTGGACTGCGTAATAACCTTCCACCCCTTTTTTAGCAAGCAAAATAATATTGAATTTTGCAAAACTTCTAAAACCCATCCCCTCATTCTCCTTTAAGTTGCACAATTTAGCAAACTCACACCAATGGATCCCATATTTTTTCCCCTGCTTTTGCCACCAAAACCTGCTTATAATGCATTCCAAGCCTGAGCAAAGGGATAATGGTAATAGAAAGTAAGACATTGAATAGGATTAGAATCACCGATAAAATACTTTTAATAAATTTTTTCTTTCCTCCTTAGGAAAGCAATTTTATGCTCTAATTATTGATTCGACTAATTAACCGATCCTTAAGTAATTGAAATGCTAATATTTTATTACGCCTTACTATATTAGGAAGGCCATAATACCTTTCCGGGTCTGAAGCATAATTACAACACTCCTCACCCAATATGGTCACTGGACTCGAGTAACAAAATGCTACAACAACTATCAAAACTTATACACATGCTTATACAGTTTCAAATAAGAGCAACTACTACTGCAATTAACATTTAAAGATGAGTTCATGACTAATTAAACATTTAGTCAACAATAAAAATAGATTTATCCGTAAATAAGGTTCATTTTTTTAAAAGTTCCGAAAAATAACGTAGGTATCGATACTAAATAAGTAGCCATCGATATTTAATGAGTTAGGCACCGTTACTAAATGTAAAAATCGATAGCATTTTAGCTCTCTACTAATTTTTGGTTCAAATCATTTTATCAGTACCTTGGTAGGGGTACCGGTGTTTTTATAACAGTATCGGTACTCGTGATTGGGTATTGATACCAAATTAGGTTACTATCAGTTTTTGAAAACGTTCTGTTCTCATAATATCGATATTTTGGTCCCAAGTATCAATACATTTACTCAGAATGCTATAAATTTCACAAGTTAAAATGTTCTTCATGCTCAAAACAGTATTCTTACTCAATATACAATTATTGTCTAATTTAATTGAACCTACTAATATCTTTTAACCATTTATCATGTCACATCAATACATTTTCATCGAGAATACCTAACATGTATTATCAACCTCGATCTCAGACGTCATAATGTCTATAAGTGAAGTCCAAAAGCAACATCAACATTCTATAAGTCTAATCCCAAAATAGTAATAATAAAATAATGATAATAACTAAAACTAAAACTCTAACCCACACTGCCTTTATTTAAAGTGTCCAAAGATTATAAAACCACCTACTCGAAAGTTATTGCCTTACTAAGATCACTTCCTTTGCTACTTCACCTACAAAATTTTAGTATGGAGTGTGTGAGCTTAAAAAAGCTCAATGAATGTTCGGAATTACCACAAAACACACACAACATCATAAGTTACGCTAGAGCAACTAAAGCACATTCACAACCAATATTTGCATCAAGTCAAAATAACATATTCATGCTTCATTATCTCACATGTCTAGATTATGTACTCACATGCATATACATACAACATATTCCATGTATAAATCATTTAATGATAGTTTGGCAACTTGAGATTATGAAACATAAAAGTGGACTCTATCACCACACATTGGATAAACAGATATCCATCACACCAATGACTCAAAAAATCTAACATGTCCCATAAGTTTAACATAAAGTTGAACACTCCCCAACACACCAACATGTTCTAATGAATAGAGCTTAGATCGACATTCTCTTATCTCTCCAATTTGTCTTGGGGCTTAAATGTCTAAATCACAAAACACAAAGGTGAGTACTCACAATCTTATGGCATGCCAACTATATCCAATAGTTTCAAGAGATCATAAGGACAAAATATCCACAATTACACACATATTTAATTGTCGTTTTAATGCACCTAACCTTTGTTCATACTCATCAATTCATATCATAATCTCGTGCCACAACAATGCTTATTGAGCCACCATATATCAAACCACATATGTGTGCATTAAAATCAGTTTATCACATATCACATACAAGTATCCACACACGTTATCTGTCATAACAACTTCATATTTCACAAGTCGACATACATTAGGCATAATTTCATTACAAGCCAAAAAGTATAAAGAAGGCTTACATTCGAAACTTAGGATAGGAGTTTAGGCTATTCCTAAGCTCCTAATTAATGCTACAAATTGTGGATACCGGCAGCGACTTCAGACACTCACTGTTCACACTTACACTTATTAGTCGAATGTTCAAACTAGTTTTTCATTATCTTTTGACTTGTTGAAAGGGCTCTCACTTGATCCGGCACTTTGCACACACAATAAACACATTGTAAATTCATTAAAAATAGCCTTGAGCACAACCAAAATAGCAAGAAAACAAAATTCAAGCTTCTCCTTTCTTACTACTGAAAACTAGCTAGATTTGCCAAAATTGAAGTTTCGACATCCTAATCTCGTTTCTAATCCTCCATTTAAATTTCAAACATCCTAAATAAAATTTAATTTCACATCTAAGCCATTAATTTCACCTAAATTCGTGGTTTGGAAATTTTCAAAAAAATTAAAGATTTCAAAAACATGAAAAAGGAGAAATGCTTAATTCTTAGAAATTTGGTTATAAACTATCAGATTGAAGTGAAATACCTTCTATCTAGGTTAGGATGAATCAAAAATCACTTTGAAAGCACAAGTTTACTCAAGATTTTGAGATTTTTCATTTTTAATCCAAACATACTATAAAAACATCAATTCTAAATATACTCATTTAAAACTCGATTTGAATTAACAACACTCTTTATTTAACTTAGAAAGTCACAATATTACCTTAATTCGATGAAAATTACAATCTAAAGCTCTAATTTTAGGCTTGAATTCAAGAAGAACAATGGCGAATTTGGGGAAAAAACGTGGTTTTCGTTTAAAATTGGGAGTTATTTTAGTGCTTGGAAGGTTAATAAATTCGAAGGGATTAATTGATTTTGAAGGAACTATTTGATTTTAGGTTTTGGAAAATTTTGAATGATTTGGGGTTTTGAAAAGAAGGGGAAAGACGTGAATGGCTGCAAGTAGGAAACCAGTTTAAAAAAATTGGGCAATTTGCCCTTTTGGTCACTCCTAATTCTTCTATTTTCCAAGTAGATACTAAATCAATTAAAATCCAATTTTTTCAATTATACCTCAAAATTGAATTGTTTTTTAAGCTAATTAATAAAATAAAAACATGATTATGTTATTCACATACTTAAATTACTCATTTAAGACCTTCTTTATTGATATATGATTCAACCCCCAATTTAATAACTCGTTCTACTAACCCGATTTTTAGGATGTAACAATAATGTACCCTCAAAGTTTGTGAAATTTGTTCCTTACTCTGAGTTTACACATTTGAGCCATAGAAAATCAAAGATTTATTGAATTTTATACATTGGCCTGAACTCCTTTTATTCTTCCAAAAATTACTCTAGTGTCGTGACTCCTCTTTTCGTAACTTTCCCAAATAGCACACAATCATCTGCAAAAAACAAATGTGATATCTTCGAACCTCGTCCACAAGTCTTAGCACCCTTAATCAATCTATTCCCAATCGCCAGTCTCATGAATGATGAAAACCTCACGCTACATATCAAGAATAAATAGGGGCTAAGTGAGTCTTCTTGATAAAGCCCTCTTTTTAGAATTATACGTTCTTCTGGATCCCCATTTAGCACAATAGAATAAGACACTAAACTTATACAATGCATTATAAAATCTATCCATGTTGTAGTAAACCCCATCTCTACTATCATTTGCCTTAGGAAACCTCATTCCACATTGTCATATGCCTTACTCATATCCAGTTTTAGTGCAAACAAACCGTTTTATACCCCTTTTTTTTGCTTGAAAGTGTTCAATATTTCATAAGCTAGCAAAACATTATCAGTAATTAATCACCTTGGGACAGAAGCGTTTTGCACTTCATCTATGCAATCATTCAATACTTTTTTAAACTGATTAGCTATTGTGTTCAAGATAATTTTATAAAGAACCAAACACAAGCTTATGGGCCGAAACTATTTTAGGTTCTCTGGCTTCACAACTTTCAAAATAAGTATGATAAGATTGAGATTAATACCTGATAAAGTAGCCCCTCCATTTAACACATCCAAACAGAATGATCCTACATCATGTCCCAAAATGTACCAATACTTTTGAAAAAATAAGGTCAGCAAACCATCTGGTCTTAGGGCCTTTGTAGGACTCATATCCTTTAGAACGATCATAACTTCCTCATTTGAGTAAACTGCTTTTGGGAAAGTATTCATCTCTTACGTAATGCAATGTCTGACCCCTCTTAAGATGTGTTCAATATTTTCCCTACTCCTTGAAATGAGAATAATTCTTCAAAGTACCCATTTTCTATAGACAACATATCTTGGTGGCCCATCACCACTTGCTCGTTCCTCCTTGTAGTCCTTTTATACGACTTGTGCTTCTTCTTTGGGAAGAAAATCGATGAAAAATGTTGTGTTTTTGTCCCCCAAATTTAGCCAGTTTGCTCTTTCCCTTTACTCCTAATACCTCTCATCCTTTTCAATTTCTATATTAAGATTCAATTTTGTTTCCATAAGCTCCTACAGATTTTCCTCCCTCTTGTCTCCCTAATTCAAAATATTGATATAGTTGTAAAGCTTCTTTTTATTACCTGTCGACTTCCTCCTAATGCTGTCACCCCACTTTCGCTATCCTACACACAAGTATGCAAGACATTGGGGGATATTCGCTTCATTGGTAGACTATAACCGTCGAGTTTCAACCTTAAAAGTATCCTCCATAGCCCACCATAATTCAAATCAAAACTTGATATTAGTAATTCATTTCCTTTCTTGAGTCATAGATATAAGCAATGGGCAAATGCCTAAGGTGAAACTCTAGGAATCTTGTCCACCAACTCGAATTTGCCACCCCTCTGTCTAGCCTCTCTCTGATATTGTTTTCAGTGAAGTTACCCCTCTCCCATGTGAACAATGACCCTTCATATCCCATATCATCTAATTGACAGGTTTCCAATGTAGATCGAAATTCCTCCATTCGTCATTCTTCTCTAGGCAATCCCTTTTTTTTCTCGAACGAATACAGAATCTCATTAAAATCGTCTAACATATGTTATTTTTTAATTTGTGTTTATTGTGTTATCATTTTCAAAAAACTCATCGCCACACCATTGCGTCACCGCCATTGCATCTGCTAATTATCTTTCACCATGAAAGAAAATAATTAGGGTTTTGCAATGAATAGAAAGATGGTTTCCTGGACCTTGTTGATTGTTTATTTGCAAGCAATAATCTCTTATTGTTGAAGGGGTTCTTCGCTTTTTGCAGCTCTTTTAGTTTCTTTTTCTAGGTTTATTTGGGTGTACCTAATTGATATATGTTTTTTGAAAAAATTTTGACTTTGTACAATGGAATTCTTAGATTACTGTAAAAAATTTTGGGTTGTTATCTAGGTTGTTTTTGTTCACATTGAATTTTTTAAATTAGTATTTAGGCAGATTTTATAAATTTTATCATTTTTATTTTTAAATTTGCAGATGAAAAATAATAGAAAAAGAAGGATCTCGAACAACAATATGAATAACACAAATTACCCATATTTTTTAATTTTTTAGGTTAAAATTATTTAATTATTTCATGGAACTAATGAGTTTCTACTTTTATATTTTTTAAAGTTTTCTATTTTTTATAATTTTTAAAATATATTGGATAAAAATATATTTTTTAATTAACAATGCCATGTCGCATGTTTTTATTGGTCACCCATATTTTTTAATGGCGTTTAAAAAATGGACCTATAATAGAAAAATATTTTAGGTGCCAAATTGAGACAACAAAAAGTTTAGATATCAAAGTGGGAAAACAAATATAATTTAGGGGTCAAATCGTGAATTAAGCCTAAAATAAATAAATAATTTTTTACTTAAATAAAAATTTTGTCTTCAATAAATAACCCAACGTGTATGTGTCACGGATCGCTGATCAAAGATTATGACCATTGCGCACAAAACGTCCAATAAAGGTCAACTGATTAAATGAGGCTTATTTAACCCACTTGAACTGACCCAACTCATAAAACATATGGTAAAGCTTACTTATTTAAAGCCTTAGTGGCCCAGTGAAACATTCCAGTAAAATTAGAGTTATTAGGGCGATTAATGTAAATCCTAAGGTATAAAGATTTATAGAGTTTAAATCTCTTAGGACTCTCAATTATAGATAAGCTCTAATCTTGATCGTCAATGTAATTCAATCTGTACCGTTGAATTTAAAGAGCTTAACTATAAATAAAAGGTCTCCCCCTCATTTGTAATCATTTCGTTGTAAACCTTTAAAATAATAAAATACTTTTGAGATTATTTACTCAAACACCTTATGTGCGATATTTCTCTTTGGCTATTCTGTTTGTTCGTGGCTTCCTTTGTTTTGAGTTTGCTTCCTCTTTGCTTCGGTGTCTTAGAGAATTTATCCTAGAATTCTCACTTTGTGAGTGCAAGACTGACTTAGGCAAGATTTAAACCCAATAAATCGCCTAAGGCTGCACAGTTTGCCAAACTAAAGTTCTAACCTCATGACATATGCACATTGAATATTTTTACAAGACATTATCAATATTTTTATTATCATTGAATATTAGAATGTTAATGTCTATAATCTTTAAGTTTATTTTTTAGTAAATATGGAAAAAAATTTAACTGTATAAACATAAATTTCTTAAAATATTTAAAAAGTTTATTAAATTAATACATATAATCAAAGTAAAATTTTACAATTAATTTAACTAACCTTGAATGTTTAAAGTTAAAATTTTAAAATATACACATTTATTTATGTTTAAATGTAACTTTATTAAAATGTTGATTGTTAAATATTGTTTTTGCCTAAAACAAATTAAAAATGTAATTTAAAGATTAAAAACCAAAGTCTCAAATTAATATATATATATATTCAAGAATGTTTTAAAAGAGTAATAGTAAAAAGAAACATATTGAGAATATAAGTTACAATAGCATATTTTAGTTAAATCTAAAAACGTTTTTTACAATATCAATAATATGAATTTTAAAAAAAAAAGTTCTCAATATATAAAATTGCACATGAATAGAAATAAATTATAGATAAAAATAAAAATATATACATTGAATACACAAAAGCTTCAATTTCAATTAGGCATGGTCCAGATCCGTTTGAAAAATGAAAAAGTTTAGATAAAATATGAGGCACGAAAAATGGATTTACGTAAAATTTAAGGCTAATTTTCTATATGAATCTGGCTTTCGGCAAGATCTTTTGGCTTAAGTCTGATCAGGCCTGGCTTGACCCGACCCGAATATATTATAATATAATTATTATATATTAAACCACTAACCCAATAATAAGTACACCCATTACCCAAAACTTGAAAAAATATTTACCCAATTAAGTATCCCAATCCAAAATATAAAAAAAATATAAAAATTATGTTTAATACAATAAAATATTTATTATATTTATGGTAATGTTTTTAATATAAATATTTTTTAATGCGTTAGAAAATTTTTATTTTAATGCATTTAGTGTATTATATTTAAAAAATATTTTTAAATAAAAATTAATTTAAAAGAATCAAATATTGACGGAATAAATTGAACCGAAATTTACTTATTTTTAAAAAGGATGTAGAACTGAACACAAACTTAAAAATTTAATTTAATTACGTTGTATTAGTCCAATCCGATTCATGATGAGTTGTAGTTTGAATTTGGAGGATGCAATTTTTTTGAATGGTTATATGTACAGCGGTGTGGTATAGGGGTGAGCATTAGATCAAATCGAAAATTTTCGAGTTAATCGAGTTTTCGAATCTCATTTTATCATCCTAACTTTATTTGAAGTTTTCTCGAATCGAGTCAAGTGAGATGGAATTCGAATAGAATCAAATCGAATATATTTGTTTGAGTTAAATTTTAAAAAATAATTTTGGGTCCTTGTAACCGTTATCACCCATCGTAATAAAATTTGTCCACCTTAATCAAATTTTTTATTAACTTTCATCACCTCATAATTTATTTATTAATTTTTTATATATTGGTTAGCTTATTTGTTTGCTTAGTTGTTTTAATTATCTTCAGATTCTTGTCACTATGTATTTTAGAATTAAAAAATATATTAAATATAAAAATATGATTTTTTAATAAAATTTATTTTAAAAATAAAATGTGAAATTGATACCAATATAAAATTTTAACACGAATATTTTATGGCATAATTAAAAATTCAATTTTAATATAAATATTCAATATGACTAAACAATTCAATAATATAAATAATATAAAATGTGAAATTTAATTTAATAATATAAATAGTATATATAAATAAAATTATTACTATTTATGTTTAGTGATTTTTTTTGGATAATTTTGATTTTTTATTTGAGTAAAGGGTGAGAAGTAAAAGTTTAGGGGGAAAATAAAAAGTTTTGGGAAATAAAAGTTTGAGGGAAAGTAAATAGGGGAGAAAAATTTTGGAGGGAAAATATTAAAAAAAAATTGGAGGGGGGAGGGTTTGGGGTAGATGGGAGGTGGGATGGGAAGAGAATAAAAGTTTTAGGGGAAAAGTGGGAGGGAGTAAAAATTTTGGGGGAAAATAAAAGGTTTTGAGGGTTTTTGAGAGTAAAATTTTGAGAAAAAGGAAATGGAAGAGTAAAATTTTGGTGGGAAATGGATTTTGGGTAGATTGGGGGGTTGGGAGGGGAGTAAAAGTTTTGGGGGGAAAGTGGGAAGGAGTAAAAGTTTTGAGGGAAAAGTAAAAAAGTTTGGGAGTTTAGGGTAAAAATGTAAAATATTATAGTTTGATATTCAAATTATTTGAATTATTCGAGTTATTTGAATTCGAAAACTCAACTCGATTCGAACTAGAAATTCGAAAAAAAAATTCGAATAACTCGATTCGTTTAACTCGAAATTCGATTTTTTTTTATTTTTTCGAGTCGAATCGAGTTTTTCTCACCCATAGTGTGATGTATTTATAGAAATTGCAAATATGTATAAATAATTAAGCTTTTTTGGGCTAATGCTCAAAAACATACACGATTGGTTAGCTCTAAGACAAGGGAGACAAAACATTTATCCTTTTGCTTTCTCATAAATTAGAATAAATATTTTGCTAAAAGATTAGTTAAGAATTTTATATGTATTTAAACTTACATACTTTAATTATCTAGTTTAACTCTCGATATTTGTGAGTTTAATTTTAGAAAATGGACATGAGTAAAAAACAATTTCAACATACATTATCCAATCCTTTTATTAAATATGTAATACATTATTTTATTTATTTTTATATATTGTGGAATTTATATCATCAAATCTATAGTAAATGTAAACCTTAAAAATATGTTACGGTGTAAAAACTAAAATAGTTTTACACACTTTCGTAACTATTTGTATGATTCAACTATTAAATTTATCAATATAATTGTACTTATCATGCATGTAAATTTTCAAACCGATCCGATATCTCTATTATATCGATCTAAAATATTTTATATATTAATATATATTCAACGATTGAATTCTTTTTACATAAAACAAATTTTAAATTTATATCAAATTTGGCATGCACATGAATAGATCGTTAAAATATTAATCATATAAATAGTTACGGAAGTATGTAAAACTACTTTAATTTTTACGCCCTGTAAATATTGTGTCCATATCAAATAATTGTATCTCATTTAAAACGGTCATATATACGTTCAATTTTTTATTTAATAAAATATTTTATTTTAAGTAATTAATGTAATTAAAGTATATGAAATATTATAATAATAAAATAATTCAAATCTATTAAAAATACTTTTATCCATTTTTAGTATATGTTTTTTTTATTAACTAAGAATTTTGAATTTTCTTTTTATAAATTAGAATAATTTATACTTATTATTAATAAAACTCCTGACTGCGTTGGTATCACGGGTTAACTGGCTACCAACTCAGATAGGAAATGACTAATATACTATTTTATTAAATGACTACTATTATTGTTTTGATGGTCTTTTTATCTTTTCATACTTTTATATAATTTTTAAATAAAAGAATCAAAATTAACATATCTAGGAATTGAACCCATGTTTGATAAATTTATAAACAAATTATTTACTGATAATAATTCTTAATTAAACTTAAGAAAAAGTTAAGTTTCAACATAAAATGTTTATTATGATAACATCATTATAAACAATTGCAGTGCATTTAGTATTGTTAATTTGATATATTTATGTGTTTAAATTTCATTTTACTCATAATTTAATTAATTTTTTTATTTTTAATATCGTGCATATTTCATGTGTTATCATGATTATTAGTTTCAAACCATACGTTTCATTATTTAAACACAAATTTATATTTTAAATCTGTGATTTTCACATGCATACACATGAGACGGGATTTTTAATTTAAATTATGTGCTTAACCTTTTTATTAAAATTTTAATACATTAATAAAATATTTTATTATGTTAAATACGAAATAGTTCAAAATAATAAGATATATTAAAATATTTTCATATTTTTTGGATTTATTTAAAATAATATCATAAATATCTATCAAATTATTTAGTTTTCATTGATATATAATTGTAAAATTAATTACATGATAATTAATTTAAAATAATAAATGTAATTTAATATGATTATAAAATCTAATTCAACGATTGATATTATTATTTTGTTTAAGTGATAATAAAATCAAGAAAAGTTAACTCTATTATAATTAATATTAATTTTATTATCTTATAATAATATAATTAAAATATTTTTATAATGTTAATCTAATAATATAATAAAAATAGAAAATATATTTATATGTTGGAAGCTTTTCTCGAACTCGTAATTCATGCATATTATAGATAAACATTTATATTTTTTTTTGGCAGGATGAAATATCTTCTTCGTCTATTTTAATATTCATAAAAAAAAAACTAAAATTGCGTTTAATTTCAGGAAATAGAGGTTATTTTTGTTTTCATGTTTTATTAAAATTTTTAAAAAATATTTTTTGAAAATGTGTAAAAATTTAAAAACAATAAAATATTATTTTCATTTTTTCACTAAAAAATGATTCAAAAAAGTGTGAAAAAGATGAAAATAAAGACTTTTTAACTTTAAATAAATTGGTCTTGATTAGAGTTATCCATGGGTCGGGTCAGGTTCGGGTCAGGTCCTATTAAATTTTTAGGCCCGATTGATAGGTTCGAGTTTGACCCAAAAAATGAGCTTAAATTTTTTTTCCATGTTTGGCCCAGATAAAAATGTTAAAACCCGAGTCCGGCCTTTCCGTATAAATTTTTTTAATTTTTATTTTTCATATAAAAAATATAATACACCAAATACACTAAAAATATTAAAATAAATGTTTTCCAAAAAAATGAAAATAAATTAAAAAAATCTTTATACTTAAATAACACTAATATAAATGCAACTTAACAAGTAAATATCTATAAAATTGTAGTAAAATTAACAATAAAATGAATGTTATATAATATCCAAATAATAGTAGCAACATAATAGTGAAATGGTAATAAAATAGCAGTGAAAAGTGGAAAAACAGTAGCAAAACATGGAAAGATAGCAACAAAATAATAGGATTTTTTCATTATTGCAAATTCAGGCAGGGTAGGGCTCGGGCCGAAGAAACCTTACTCAAGGCTCAACTCATTTTCTACGTAGGCTTTATTTTTTAAACTTATATTTTTACCTAAATCCTCTTATTTTTCGGGTGAGCCTTCGGGCTAAGCCAGTAGTCTTGATTCAAACTCATGTAAACACAAAAATATTATTATATTTTTCATCAATTTTTCTAATATTAAATCTAATACCTTGATTTGAATACATATAAATGTAATATCAAACATGTTTTCATTATTAAAACAAAATTTTATTTCTAATTTTCAATTTTCAATTTTTTAAAAATAAAAATAAAAATAAAAATAGAATCATCAACCAAACCCACCTAATCTTTTCGTATTTGTAACCTTAATATTACCCCCAACATGTTTAAATATGAAGTGAGGTGGCAAATTTTACTTTATTTCTAATTTTGGCCCAAAAATATCTTAAAGAATAGGCAAGTAAGAAGGGCCAATTTCGTCAATTACTAATCGTTAAAACTCCATACTTTTTATCACCAAAATAAAAAAACCAGGGGTGGGTTAAGATAACAGGCAGTTTTCAACTCTCAATCTTGGGGGCGCGAACTTGCCTTTCCAAATCAATCCAAATATATAATTAAATTAAAATTTGAAAAAAAAAAGAAAAAACCCCCAGCCTTCTCTTTTCGCTTTTTCTACAGGTTTTCTTTATTTTTAAATGCTTTTTTAATGAGCTGTATTTTATTTTATTTTTCAACTCGAAAACTATAAAATTAAAAGGTTTTTCTTTTCTTCCCTGTTTTTCGTGGCCCCTAGTTTTGCTCTCTCTCCCACCCTTATATACCACCTTTGCACCTCTCTTTCCCAACAGTTAACTATCTTCGCATTTTCTCATAGATTTCTCCCCCCTTTTCCTTTTTTCTCTTTCTTTGCTATTATCAATCCTTATCTTCTTCTTCATCCAAACGAACCCATTAACACATACTTCTTTTTTCCCTTGGATCAAACTTTGTTTTGAAATCTTCTGGGTTTTGCATGAAAATAGTGTTTTCCCAATAAGAATCATCTATGACGGTGGAAACTGGTGGATTGGTGGAGCAAAGCAAAAATAATATCACGACGACTGTAAAGCATGTAAACAACAGGGTTAGGTATGGTAACAAGACGGAGAAGAAGAACAGATCATATAAGAAGATGAGAAGAGAGGTTGTGTTTCCAAGAGTTCCGGATGTATTGCAACAACTCATTGTTTCTTGTACACAAATCTTCAGAGGCCCTGGATTTGTCCCTCCTGCGTCTGATGTAAACAAGCTATGCGATATTATTGGTAAGTTATCACCAAAATTCACTTCAAAATCTGGGTTTTAGGATTTCTGCTAAAATATTGACTTATAGGCTATCTAATCTAAGTCCAGAAACTCCCAGTTTCGTTATTTATTAATATTGATATGGATCATGGTTTTGGATTTGTACTTGCACGTTGTATTTTAGATTTTTATGGTAAAAAAGTAAAAAAAAAACCCCACCTTTTCTGTCAATTACAACTGTCAAAATAAATGCTTTTTTTTACCTAGTTTAAACTGAATATTCTTGAACAAAGCATGAGGTGCTGTAGACACCTATGTTTGTTTCTTGTGTTTGTGGGGGTTCCATTGGGCATTTAGAATCTGATTCAGCCCTAGCAATGGAAAGGAGGGAAAAGAAGGGAGATTTGATTGATAGTAATGCATGAATGTGGTGTGGTCGCATCACACATGTTGCCTCCTTAGTGGATACGCATACCGATTTTAATAACAGAACCGTTTGTTTAGGGCATATATCCATCTTTTGTCACATGACAATGTGATCTCCCATAACCTTGTGTGAAAATTATGTTAAACCCAAAGTAAATAAATAATTGGGTATTCATATAGGCCTTCTTATTCTTGGACCCCAAGCTTTTCAACTGTTTCATATTGGACCCCCAAATTAGGCTTTAATGCGATTGGGTTTTCTTATTTCTATGTGCGCAAGCTGATTTGGAAGTGACAGCCATAATTGTTTATAATGGATGCAGATAAGATGAAGCCAGAAGATGTCGGGCTTAGCAAAAATCTGCAGTTCTTCAAGCCAACGGGTGCTGTGAATCGGACTCCAAGGGTCACTTGTACTACCATTTACCGATGTGACCAGTTTTCGGTAAGATGTCATAGTATTGCCTCTCTCTCTCATTTTCTTTTATCACATTGCTTTGTGATTGAATTGGTTGTTTCCTGTGTGCAGTTGTGCATTTTCTTTCTTCCGGAAACGGCTGTTATTCCTCTCCATAACCATCCAGAGATGACTGTTTTCTGCAAGCTTTTACTGGGGAAAATGCATATAAAATCATATGATTGGGTCGAGCCTAAAGACTCAATACCACCCTCCAAATGTGAGATTTCTATCTTTTTCAAGTCTCCAAACCGGATTCTTTCATTCGTCTTTGATGTGATCATCATTGGGGTTTTTTTCCCCTCGTTGTTGCAGTGAGGTTGGCAAGGTTGAAAGCCAATAGCGTGTACACGGCCCCATGCAACACCTCGGTGTTGTATCCCACAACAGGAGGCAATATCCATCAATTCACCGCCGTAACACCTTGTGCGGTGCTCGATGTACTCGGCCCTCCCTATTCTAAAGAAGACGATCGCGACTGCTCCTATTACAAAGATTTCCCATACTCAGCTTTCTCAAGTAAGTCCAGTAGATAATAGTTTCATATTCATGTTCATGAATGTATGATTAATCTTTGCAATTGGATTGTGCAGATGAGGGAGAAACTACAAGAGTGAGTGAAGAAGAGAGAGAGGGACTTGGATGGCTAGAAGAAATTGAAGCACCAGAGAATGCAATGATGGATAGAATTGACTGGGTCCTCAAATTATAGAAAACTACTGATTAGGTTTATTATTATCTCTAAATGCTTTTATATCTAGTCTTGTAGATAGTGGGAAAAAACATACTAGTGTTTTTGGTTGGACTTTTATACATGCATACATTTTTTTTTAGTTTTTGCCAGGTTGTGCTAATGGTTTATGAAATTTTTTTGTGAAAAGAAGAGACTTAAGGCCTAAAATATTGATTTGGTTTCTATACAACCATTGTTATTTATTTATTATTAAGTATTCCTAACCCACCAATAGCCCATTCTAGCATGACCAACCTTTGCCCTTCTTGTTAGCATATTAAAGCAGCCCAAAGCAGAAACAGGGTTTTGGATTCTAGTTTTAATAGTTATAATTGAGACTTTGCCATAGGACTTACACCACATCATGTATATTCACAACACACGTACATTTTCTTCAATGTATTTTGAAGATAAAAAGAAAAACATATTTTACACAAACACAATTCTAGTGATACTACTACTAATAATAAAAGAGAATATGCTTGATAAGTATTTAGGTGAAATTTTAAGTTTTAGTTAAAATTGTTATTACATGACCTTCTCTGTTTATACCGCTTGTACTAATCGAAAACTCTCATTCCCCTTCTTTTTTACAGTTCATTATTTTATGAAACAATTTGAAAGTTATGAATTTGTGAATCAAAATCCAAATAACTTTGTTATTCGATTATTGAGACTAACTGTTAGATCAACTTGAGTCTAAGCTACATTTTTTTTACTCATCAATGAGCCTAGTCACTTAAATAAAAACTTACTAACAGTTTAATGACTTAAATGAAAATTTTTAATTAATTAAATAACCATTTTATAACTTTTGAAAATTGAATAACTAAAATATAAACTTACTAACTCTTAACTTACCATTAATCTTGAATTGTTCACTAAATAATTTAATATTATAATTGTCGAAACCTTTTTTTTGAAATCGACTTTTATTTAAAAAAAAGAAAATGGGAGTCGCCACCAATCACTTTCATGATGTGTGATCGGATCACCTCGTAAGTTGATCGTTTTAATAAGAGGTTTGATTTACTAAAACGATGTTTTTCGGTCTACAAAATCTAGAAAATGGGTTCGGGAGTCAGTTACGCGCGAGGAAAGATTAGCATTCTCATTACGCCCAAAATTAGTACCTAATTGATTACTCGATGTCTTAGTGTCAAAAATTGAAAAGTTGAAGAGAATTTAAAATGCGATCCCTTTTTATTAAGATATTGTAATAGAATAGACTTTATTCTGAATTAATTGAGAAGAAGGATCATGCCCCGTGAGTTAGGACATGACGCCTTTAGTTTTCGAAAACCAGAATAATTGCCGTTTTAATCGTTACTCAAATTTTTTTTTGTTATTTTAAACAGGATATTCAATTATTTCAGTTCTAGAAAAAATACCATACTCTGTAAGTTAGGAGTACGATCTCTTCGAATTCCAAAAATAATGAACATTACCTCGATTTTGAATATTTTATACGTTATATTAAACGAAGATAACCCCTTTTTTAAAACGATATATATTTTTAAAACAAAAACAAATGAATGTATTGTGATATAATATATGAAATGATGATAGTAATGCAACTACAATAATAAGATCAATACCAATTTTATAATAATAATGGTTCTAATCATAGCGTAGTTATTATTACATTAATAATATAAGTAAGTAAAATAATGATAATAACAAGCATAAAATAGAATAACATGTATAAATAAATGATATAGTAGATTGATAAAATAAAATAAAATGGTTATATGGGTAGGATATTAGAACGATAAAATATAAATAAATAAAGGTATACTATAATAATAATGTAATCATAATAATAAAATAGATAAGGTAACTTAAGAAAAAATAAACGGAAGATGCATGATTGAAAAGGCATGACATGAAAGTGCCAAGACTAAGAAATAATAAAATAACAAAAAATAAAAAAAATGAAATAATAATACTGACAATATGACAAAAATGTACAAATATGAACAATATAAATTTTAAAATAAAAAAAACAAGGCAATAATAAATAAATAAGCAAATAATAATAAATTTCATGAAGGGCTGAAATTAAATAAATAAGGGACTAAATCGAAACTTAAATAAAATTGCAAGTATAAATCATAATACATTAAATAAATTAAATAATAAAACAAAAAAGGGATCATAATGAAATGCGCGAAAAGGAGGAGGGACCAATCGGAAAAATATTCCCAGACCCTCAAACGCCAGTTCCATGAGGGACCAAAATGAAACAAAACCAAAATTACGTGGTAAAAATTAAAAAAAATAAATAGGATTGGATTGGATTGAAAAACAATTAAAAAGCAGAAGGACTGAGTAGAAATTAGACCCTTTCTTAAGAAAACACGCGGATCCTATTAATATCCGGGTCAGGTTTTGGGTCGTGTTTCAAAACAACGTCATTTTGGGGCTATTGAAGTCAGCCCTAAACGACATTGTTTAGCCTCGTCTATATAAGCTGGAATTTTAAAAAAAATCATTTTGACTAGTTTTCTTAAAAAAAACTGAAAATCTTTTGTTTCTCGATTTTCCACATCCGGCCCTGACGTCGACAAGTCTCTGCCACGACGACCACCGGTCGCCGGCGACGGCTCCGCATTTCTCGGTAGCCGAAATCTACGAGTGACACTCTTTTCGGTCGCTTTGGCTTCCTCAACCTGAATCGGGGGTTAGCACTTCCCAAAACCCAACAAAAAAATAAAAATAAAAAATCCGAAAATCCCCTTGGTTTCCTCCGTCGTGGTCTTCAGACGAAACGAAAGTGACTCGAAGGTCTCACTGAAGGGAGCCGTCCATCATCGGGGACAATGTCCTCGTCCACTTGGGACGATGGAACCCGAAACGACTCGGTAAGTTTTTGATTTTATATTTTATGCTTTTTTTTCTAAAAAATAATAGATAAAAAAATGAAGAAAATCACCTTAGAAATTTTGTATTATGTTTGTTTTTTTTCGATTGCTTCTTCTGTCAAAATACAAAAATTGTCATGGCTTTTATAGCCATATATTACATTGTTTCTTTTTACTATTTTTTCTACTATTCTTATTTTCCTATTTCTATGCCATTTTTGTCCTTGTGTTTTGCTTCTTTACAGGTGACGGTGGGGTTAACAGTGGCAATGGAAAGCGGAGCCTTACTATTTTGGTGCAACGGTGACTAGGGCGTCAGACCTCGGGCGACGAAAGGGGGTCTCGGGTGGTGTGTCTTCGAAGAAGGAGCGACGGGTTTCTGGCATTCTGAAAAGTTTTAGGTTTTTGGGCTTATCGGGCTTTGGGCTTGTAATTTAGGCAGTGTATTGGGTTAGGTTGTATTTTGGGCATTTAGGTTTTTATTTTTATTTTTGGGCCATTTGGGCTTGATGTTTTCTGTAAATGGATTATTGTATTTTGGACTTTGTAATTGAGTTTGCATGTAATTGGACTTTTTATTTATTTTGGTTTTATTTATTTTTTTCATTTGGTTTCTGTTTGGGCCGAACAGAAATGGGCCTTACAATAATAATATTTCAATTTTCATAACATTAAAAAATATATTTTTTTAGTTTTATGGAATATGTGAGTGAATGAAAAAACATATCTTAAAAATAATAAATATAAATATAATGATCTAAAAGCTATCAAACAGAAGTCATGATTATTTTCTTTCCTTCACTAGTCTCAACCTTTAATAATCTAAACAGAAAATGACATAAATAAACAATATAATATTATGCTGAAAAATGTAATAAGAAATACAAATAAAAAAACATAATCAAAACACAAAACATGAGTATTATAGAAAATTTACTACTTCCTTAAAAAAAACAAAAAAACTTACCACTCCTTTTCTATATCTCTATGTAAAGATAGTATGAAAGAATAAATAAAAAAGTATTATATGATCTTTTTTTCAATTAATTTAGTTGAAGCTTAAAGGAGAAGCTAAGAAAACTGATCAAATTCATGTGTTTGTGATATATCTTCATGACAAATCAAATTATATTATATATGAAAACACCAAAAAAAAATTAAAGTACTTTAATTTTAATTATGAGGTATGATGTGGTGGTTGCTCACTGATTTCTTAACTATGTAGTTGTGAGTTCAATTCCTACTCATGAGAATGAAGCATATTGATCTGTCGTAATTTGATACATCAAATTAGGCCCTCCATTACACTCAAGGAGCTTATTCTTAACCAATTTAGGTGTCTTTTCTTTACTTTTGTCGATTTTTAGCTTTTGTTAGTTTTATGCCCTTTTGAGACCCAAATTGGCCAAATGGAGCTATGAGGACCTAACAATATGATTGAGTTGGTGTAGTAAGTCGATATTGACCTAAACTTGAAGAAATCATCATTTAGAGTATCACGACATTGAGGCATAGAAGTCGTGATACCCCTAACAATGTTGGAGTGAAGAAAATTGAGGCCAACTCCAGTTATATTGCGATACCAAGGACGAGTATCACGACATCAGAGCTTAGGTATCGCGATATCATTGCCTAACGAGGAGAAAATTGACTGTATCGGTAGTTTTTGTCCAACACCAACCCCAATCAAAATTTAGTGTTTTGGGGCATTTTTGTCAAAAGTTCTAAGTTGTATTCAGTTGTTGGCTGGTAACTTTAAAGGAGCCACCTTTAACATTAGGCCATACACTTTTCTTATCACTTTTTAGCTAAGTAGTTGTTGTCTTCTTTATTTTTAAGGTTTTTGAATTTGAGCTTTTAGGGTATTAGCTGTTAGTTAGTTGATATTGCAGCTAGGTGTTATTTACACTTTAGTACTCAAAATTTACCTTAAATTTTCATTTTCATCCTAAGTTCTTAATATATCTCAGCTTCATTTTATTTTCAAGCTTAAAAAATATGATCTTTGAGAGTATTTGTGAGCTCCATTGTTGCCAACATTCTCTCCTCCAAACGATCATCAAGAAATCTTTAAGCTTTCTTAAATGCTACTTTTGTGTTTAATCTAATGTATGAATTGATTGTTTTTTGGGCTATTGTTTGTACAAAAAAAATCTTAGGTAACTAAGTTTATGGTGGTTGGTTGATGGAAATGTTGTTTGGTTAGTTTAACTCAAGTTAGTTTGGTGAGGTCAAGAGATAAACCAGACTAAATCATTTAATTTGATAAAATGGTGACCGAGAGGTAAATTTGAGCCAATTAAGAGTTTAAACCCTTTAGATCCCTAATCCAAAGACTAATCAACAGCATGGAAGCCAATCGACCACTTGTGTTTCTTGAATTGTTAATTGTGTAATTTTGCTTGTTTTACAATTTGGTCCTCATTAGTATTAAGTAGTTACTTAGCTTAATTAAACCTGATAATTAATTGTCATAATGTAGAACCTAATGAACAGTTGGTTAGACTTATTTATTGCATGCTTGTCAATTAGGAATCACCGTCCCTGAACTCTTTTTGGTTTGATAATTGAAATACTTGAATGTTCCATTGTAAAACTAAAAATATTACATATCAACCTGTCACTTGCAGTATACCGCCATATTATCATTGTTTTTGTGCTGATTCTCAATCTCAACGCACGCACACCGAGGCACAATCACATATTTCATGGTTAGTCGTTTAGCTATTTAGAGAGCACCCGTGACGAGAATTCAAATTAATCACTGTTGTTGATGATGGATACCTGATTACAACTAAAAAAAATTACTTTAAATTTACTTTAATACATACACACACGAGAGAGAATTTCAAAATTTTTAGGAGGCATTTTTTCTCAAGAGGAAACACAAGTTCGGGCCTTAAAGACAATATTATTGAAAGGGACAACCGTGAACCCTAAACATGAACTATAAAATAGACATGAAGAATACAAAAAATATATAAATATAAATAAATCCCTTCAAAAAAAGTACATATATAAATACTATACTAAGGATTAAACCTGATTATGGGCCAAGCCGATACAAAATTTCAGGCCCGCTTTCTAGGCCTGCGTCTGACCCGAAAATGGGCTTAAAATTTCGCTCAAGCCTTGTCACATCCCAAAAACTGGACTAGTAGAATCGAGATAGTAAATTAAAGGTTAGTGAATCGAAAACCATAATAAAGTTAGATCATTAAAATAATTAGGAATTAATTAAATAAAATATTAAAATAAATAGAATTAATAATTTTAGGTTAAAAAATTAAAATTGAGGGTTCGTTAATTAATTTGGTTAAAATAATTTTTTTTAAATCGAGTTTGAAAATAATTAAGAAAAATTTATTTTAATTAAACTAAGGACTAAATTGAAAAACAAGGGAAAATTGGGAGTTTTTAAAATGAAAATTTCCTTTAATTTAAAAAAAAACTACTCATCTTCCTTCTTTAACAACCCTAACTGTCTCCTTCTCTCCTATTCTTCATCTTTTTCAAAAATTTGACAAACACCAAATCAAAGCTTTTCTCCCGAAATTAGTTCATCCTCTTTGATTTTCAAGCTCTCAAAATACAAAATCTCTCTTCAAATTTGAAAAATACTCATGTTTTCGACCTCAATTTCTTTAAAGTTCTTCACACATTCAAAACTCGAATTAGCTTCGTAGCTCGTCAATTTTACAAAATTAAGTGCTGGACTTGTTGGGAGCTTTCACAAGCAAGGTGAAAGGGAAAGAAAAGCTTGTTTGACATTTTTGTGCAAGAGGTATCGACAAGGTGAGTAGTTTGGTGTGCTACAATTATGTACAAATCAAAGTGTTAAAGGGGAGCTTAGGTAGCCTAATCACCTATACTAAGTTCCATGAGTAAGTGTTTCTACTTAATTTAATGATGATTTGCAAATTATGCTTAAATATGATATGTTGTATGATGCATATTGAGATGACAACACCGAGTGCTACAATATGTGTTGTTTCTCTAGTGCAAGGAGAAGCATATACCTGGTGGTAGTCAGTGACACGTCATGTATCCGCAGATTAGGTAAATTGAGAATTTTTCCAAAAGAAATTTCAAAAGAAATATGTGGGTGAATTGTATATTGAAGACATAAAACAAGAGTTTTTTTATGCTAAAGCAAGGTGAAATGTCTGTGGTTGATTATGAACGATAATTTTCACGACTTAGTAGGCATGCTGTTGAATTTGTGCTGGCTAAAATTGACAGTTGCAAGCGATTTCTGCATGATTTACGTGATGACTTGTGAGTACAGTTAATATTGCACAAAATTACTAAGTTTGCAAATTTGGTGGAACGGGCAAGAATGGTGGAACAAGTTCTTGGTTTTGATAAAAAGATTGAGAATACCTATACTGTTGGAAAGCGTCTTGGAGCTGCAAGTTCAAATCCACAATCGAAGAGATCAAAAGACTTTTATGGTAGCTGGAGATCAAATTTTAAGTCAGATAGAACTGATAGAAACCGTGATAAACAACCGACTGTGTATACGGGTTGTGTGCGAGGTCTATCCAGAGATACTGATATTCTAAATTGTGAGCACGTTAGGAAAAAACACTATAGTGAATGCTGAAAATTAACTCGAGGCTGTTTTCAATGTGGATCTACAGAACATTTTGTTAAAGATTGCCCAAAGAATGAAAATGCTACACTTGTTACTTCTTAGAGATCTATGCCTGCTTCTAGAGGTCTCAGGTCAAGTTGAAGTGGTTCATGTTCGAGAGGTGGTGCTAGAAAGGGAAATGATACTGTTGCTCAACAGTCAGAGGCCAGAACGCTATCTCGAGCTTATATTGTGCGAAATCATGTGGATGGTGATGCTAATGATGTTGTAACATGTATATTTTTATTACATTCAGAACCTGTTTATGCTTTGATAGATCTGGGATCTTCACATTCATATGTTAATACTAAATTGGTTGAGTTGAAGTTTAAAATCTGATACGTCTAAAGTATCAATAGTAGTGTCTAGTCCATTGAGATAATCTGTGTTAGTGGATCAGGTGTGTAGGAGATCTATGTTAATGATACAGAATATGGCATTCCCTATTGATTTGTTGATAATGTCGTTTGGTGATTTTGATATGATTTTAGGTATGGATTGACTTACGAAGCATGTTCCCTGTTGATTTGTTGATAATGCCGTTTGGTGATTTTGATGTGATTTTGGGCATGGATTGGCTTACGAAACACAGGATGATTTTGGATTGCTATAAAAAGAAGTTTGTTGTTCAGAGTGAAAGTGGTGATAAGATTGAGGTAAATGGTATTTAAACAAGCGGTTCAACTCGTATCATTTCAACAATTCGAGTTAGTAAACTTTTTCATCAAGGTTGCGAAGCTTTTCTATCCTATGTTATCAATTCAAATTCTGTTGATAGTCAGTGCAGTAAAAGTCAAACTATTTGTGAATTCTCTGATGTATTTCTTAAGGAATTACCGGGATTACCATTGGATAGGGAGGTTGAGTTTGCAATTGAAGTGTTTTCTAGTACGGCTCCGGTGTCAATGCCCCTATCATATGTCACCTACAAAATTGAAATAATTAAAAGTACAATTGCAAGACTTATTGGATCATGGTTTTGTACGCCCTAATGTATCGCCTTAGGGAGCTCCAGTGCTTTTTTTCAAAAAGAAAGATAGTTTGATGGGACTTTGTATTGATTATCAGTAATTGAATAAGTTGACAATTAAGAAGTGATACCCTCTACCCCGTATTGATGACTTATTTGCTCAACTAAAAGGAGCTTCTGTCTTTTCAAAGATTGATTTGAGATCGGGTTACTATCAATTGAAAGTGAAAGAAAGTGATGAATCGAAGACGACATTTCGAACACGGTATGGTCATTATGAATTCTTAGTGATGCCTTTTGGATTAACGAATGCTCCGGCAGCATTTATGGATCTTATGAATCGTATTTTTCAACCGTATTTGAATCAATTTGTGGTAGTTTTTGTTGATGATTTTTTGGTCTATTCGAAATTCGAATCCAAGCATGAGCAACATCTTAAAATTATTTTGCAAGTGCTACGAGAGAAACAATTATACGGAAAGCTTAGTAAGTGTGAATTCTGGTTATCAGAGGTTGTATTTTTGGGACATGTTATCTCAGCAGATGAAATTAGGGATGATTCAAAAAAGATCGAGGAAAATATTCAGTGGAAAGCACCGAAGAATGTGTTAGAGATTCGTAATTTTCTTGGATTAGTAGGCTATTACCAAAAATTTGTAAATGGATTTTCGAAGATAGCCTTGCCGATGACAAAGTTGTTGTATAAGAATGTTCAATTCATTTGGGATGATCAGTGTCAAGAAAGTTTTGAGAAATTGAAGCAGATGTTGACTGAAGTGCCGGTTTTAACTTTACTAGAATTGGGAAAAGATTTTGTTGTATATAATGATGCATCCTTAAATGGTCTTGGTTGTGTTTTGATGCAAGACATGAAAGTGATTGCTTATGCGTCTCGTCAGTTGAAAACGCATGAATGCAATTATTCGACACACGATTTAAAGTTAGCTGTTGCGATTTTTGCTCTAAAAATATGGAGACACTATCTGTACGGTGAAAAGTGCTATATTTATACTGATCATAAGAGTCTCAAATATCTTCTATCTCAAAAGGAGTTGAATTTGAGACAGCGCCATTGGGTTGAGCTTCTGAAAGATTTTAATTGTGTCATTGATTATCACTCTAGTAAAGCTAATGTTGTAGCTGATGCGTTGAGTAGAAAAGCATCGATTGAATTGCGAGCAATATTTGCTTAGCTTAGTATCAATGATGATGGAAACTTATTGGCTGAATTAAAAATTAAACTGATGATGTTTGATCGGATCAAGTCAGCATAGTTAGAAGATACCAAGTTGACGAAGAAAAGAGAAATGGTTCAGAATGGTACATTAGAGAATTTCAGCATTGATGATTATGGTTGCTTAAGATTTCATAATCAAATTTGTGTTTCAGATGTTTCTGAATTGAAAGAGTTGATACTTTGCGAAGCTCATAATAGTCCTTTTGCTTTGCATCCTGGAGGAATGAAAATGTATCGTAATTTGCAAGAATCTTATTGGTGGTCGAGAATGAAAAGAGATGTGGTCGAGTATGTGGCTAAATGTTTAACTTGTCAGCGAGTTAAGGCAGAACATCAGGTTCCTACTAGATTACGTTAGCCTATTATTATTCTTGAATGGAAATGTGATTGTATCACGATGGATTTTATAACAAATTTACCTTTATCTTCAAATAAGAAAAATGCTATTTGGATGATTGTTGATCGACTTACGAAATCGACTCATTTTATAGTAGTCAGAACTGATTGGTCACTTTAAAAGCTTGCTAAAGTTTATATTCAAGAAATCGTGAGATTACATGGTGTCCCTATGTCGATAATTTCTGATCGAGATCCGCGGTTCACTTTGAAATTATGGAAACAGTTGCATAAATCTCTTGGTAGGCGACCTAATTTTAGTACAGCTTTTCACCCACAGACTGATGGTCAACCTGAGCGAGTTATTCAGATTTTATAAGATATGTTTCGTGCTTGTGTTATTGATTTTGAATTAGGTTGGGAGCGATACTTAACTTTGGCTAAATTTGTATACAAAAATAGTTTTCAATCAAGTATTCAAATGGCTCCGTATGAAGCTTTATATGGTCATAAGTATCGATCACCTATTTTTTGGATGGAATTGAGTGAAAGACAAATGATCGGGCCAGAATTAATTCAAGTAATAGAAGCCATTGTTAAGAAAATTCACGATAAATTAAAGATAGCTTTTGATAGACAGAAATCATATGCATATTTGAAACGTTGAGATATTGAATATTCGATTGGTGATAAAGTATTTCTTAAAGTTTCGCCTTAGAAGAAAATTTAGACATTTGGCCGAAAAGGGAAACTGAGTCCTAGATTTATTGGACCGTATGAGATCACGGAAAAAGTGAAACCAGTTGCATATCGCTTAGCTTTGCCTGCAGAATTACAGAAAATTCATGATGTTTTTCATGTTTCAATGCTTAGAAGATATCGATCGGATCCATCTCATGTTATTTCGACAGAAGATACTGAGATTCAACCTCATTTATCATACGAAGAAGAACCAGTTGAGATTTTGGCATTTGAGGTGAAAGAGTTGCGTAATAAGTGAGTTCCGTTAGTGAAAGTATTATGGCGTAGTCATAGTGTTGATGAAGCAACTTGAGAACCAGAAGAAACTATGAGATCTCAGTACCCCCACCTCTTTTTAGGTAAATTTCAGGGACGAAATTTATTTAGGGGGAGAATTGTAATAACCTGATAGTCACGAAATTTATTTTTGAGACTCCATTATTGTGAATCGGACTCATAAATATTTATTAAAAATATTTACGAAGCTAGTTGTGTGGTTAATTAGGTTTTGGTTGGGGGATATTCATGAATTAAGAGTTATTAGGTATAAGGACCAAATTGCATATAGGGTGAAAGTTGAATTATAGATTAAAAATTAAAGGGACTAAAGAAGTAATTATGCCATTTACATTAAATGAGGCGGCATAAGATTTAAAACATGTGAAAATTTATTATATATTATAAAATAAACATTAAATGTTAAGTAAATATATATTATATTATTATATAATAATATATTATATTATTATAATAAAACAAAATAAAGAAAGAAAAAGAAATAGAAAGATAGAAACGAAACAAAAAAGAAGAAAGAAAGAAAAAGAAAAAGGAAATGAAAGAAGGAAGGAGAAGCTGAGAATTTCAATTGTTCAAAGTTCAATTGGTTAGTCAATTTAGTCCATTTTCTTGTAATTTTTAAGTTTTTAGAATCTCGGTATTAAATACTACTTGACTCACGTCAAAATTTTAGAAATTATTATATTTTTAAGTGTTGTTTATGTTGAATAATTTTAGTATTAGGGATTAAATTGATAGATTTTTAAGTTAGAAATGAAAAAGGATTGAATTGTAGAATAAATTATAAATTTTGAGTAATAGGGACTAAATTGTGAAAATTTGAAATTCAAGGATTCAAGTGAAATTAGGGAGTTAAATTTAGTTTAAAGTAGAATTTGTATGAAAATAGAAGATTAATTGTAAAGAAATAACGTTAGTCTCGGTTTAGAGACTAAATTGAAATTTAGACAAATATTGAGTAAAAATTGAAATATTAAATATGAAACTAAATTGTGTTGTATTGATAAATTTTAATTGTTTTAATTTCGTAGCTAACGTCGTACCAGAATCCTCGACTAAAAAGGAAAAAGATAAAGTCAAGAAGGAATAGCTCCGAATTTTCGGTTTGTATTTCTATAATTCGAATCTAATTATTAATTGTTGTATTTTGATTTAATGCTTATGGCAAGTGGTTGAGGTGAGTATTTGGAATTTTGATATTGAATTGAATTGAATTCATATGTATATGTGATTATATGAAAAATTGATATTGGATATTGATTGTTTTTGAATGGAGAAATTAAACCCTATTAACTGTATCAGGCTGAGTCGGATATAGATGACGTGCCATAGGATTGGACGAGTTTAGAGATTTCTTCGACTTCGAGTCGATGAGACACTGGGTGTCAATTTACTACTTCGAATTAATTCGATGAGGCACTGAGTGTCAATTTACTTTGGTTTAGCCAATGAGACACTGCGTGTGAATTTATTACTTCGAATTATCCGATGAGGCACTAGGTGCCAAACTGATGTGTTTTGGTTGGATCCATGTATCCGTTCGAGTCTGAGTCGTGTTAATAGGGGTAAATGAATAAATAAGTTCTATAATTGATATTGAAATGGTATGGTATGAAAAATGGAAGTGAAATAGTGAATTGAATATGGTATAAATAAGCAATTGCATAAATGAAATGTGAGTTAAATTGTGAAAAGCTATTTTTATAGCAAATGATGGAAATTGAGTAATGTATGGTTTTAAATGTTCAATTGTGCTTAATATTTTCTTTATACATATTATATTATTTATCATCAAATATATTCGGATTATAGAAATACCACTGAGTTTTACTCAACGTACGGTTTTGTTTTCCGTGCGCAGGTTAGGTACTAAATTTTGATCATCGATTCAACATCCAACAACGGTCCCGAACTCAAACGTTGTGACGTTTTTCCTTTTGTGTCGGCATGTACCTAGGGCATCTAAATATTAATCCTTTTGTGGATTGATTGTAAATAAAATTAAAAGTTAATATTGGTTGGATATATATATACAGATAAATATGTGTTTAGGTTTGAGGCCATATTATGGCATGTTTAAGTTTATGTTTAAATGAACATGAATTAGGGAAAATAGATTAAATTTGGCATGTTTACAAATTGGACTTAAATAATTTTTTATTGTTATGTTTTGATGATATAATTGCGGTACCTCTAAAGGTACATTGGTTATGCACCTAGGATGATTGTTTTGACATATTTTGGATGTGTTTGTTTGGTTTTTGAATTGGTTAAACGAATGATTTTTGAGTTGCTTGTTATTCAAGCTTTCAGGGAATGGTAAACTTGTCATTTAAGGTACATTTTGTGTCCACACGGCCAGACACATGGGCATGCGAGTGGGCCGTGTGCGTCACACGGCTAGCACACGGGGTGCAAAGCCATTTCGAAAGGGCACACAGTCTGGCACACGGGCGTGTGGCTTGGCCGTGTGACCCAAGTCAAAGAGTTACACGGGTATAGGCACGGGCTGGGACACGACCGTGTGTCCCTACTTCGAATGCCCATACAGTCTAAGATACGGGCGTGTCTCTTGGCCGTGTGAGTCACACGACCATCTGAACCCTGCAGTTTTGAAAATTTTTAATATTTTTTAAAAAATTCTCTGAGTTTCTAAATTAGTCCCAATTTGTTTGTAACTCGTATTTTTGGCCTCGAGGGCTCAAATAAGGGACATTAAGTATGAATTTAATTGGTTTTTACCAGAATATTATATGATATCTGTAACAGCCTGATTTTGACCCTAATCGGAACAGTGGTTTCGGGACCACAAATTTGAGTCTAAAAAATATTTTAATATTATTTTCTGTGTTAAAGATGTGTGAACTTATATATATGTGAAAGTTTCGTGAAATAATTTTATCGTTTGTGTGCTTAATTTGAGAAAATGACTTAATTGCGTAAAGTAAAAAAATTGAGGGTTAAATATGAAAGTGCTTAATTGTTGTTGTCTTTATAAAATGGAGGTTTTATGTGGAAATTAGGCCATTTTAATGTTAGTGGGTGGCAATGGTCAAAATTAGCCTTATATTATATGTTACAAATATTTATTACTAAAAGGTTAATTTTGTAACTTAGTTAATAAATTAAGTTATAATAAAATAAAACATAAAAGATGGCTACTTTCATATTTGTTGGCCGAATGGAGAAAAGAAAGAAACCATCCATGTTTTCTTTAGGTTTCGGCATTATATAGCTTGATTTAAAGTATGTTTTACTTCGGTTTTTGTTAATTTTTACGTTTTTGAGATCGTTGCTTCGTGTTCTTCAAAACTCATGGCTTCATTTTTTGAATTGATGGTGATTTTGAAATGTGCCATTGATGAATGTTTGAGATTTTTTTTTGTTTGGTCATGAAATATTAAAGATATGTGTTAAATTATCATGTTTTGTCCTTGGATTTTTGATGAATTTGAGTAAATTGAACTAAATTGTGAAAATAAATTTTTGAGGGACTAAAATGTGAAATAAATGAAATGTATGGACTTAGATGAGCTAGAGTGATATTCGGCCAAGCATGGGTATTATGAAATTTTGTGTATTTTGTGTTTTATGCAATAGGGACTAAATTGTAAAAAGTGTAAAATGTCAGGGGAAAAATGGTAATTTTCCCGTTTATGTGTTTGTGGATTAAATTGAATGGAATTATGTTTAAATAAGTTTATTTTGAATATGTTTAGATCATGAACCAAAGAAAACGGATTTGGATAGGGGAAAAACAAAAATAATCAAGTAGTCGTCTATTCTGTTCGTCGATATCTGAGGTAAGTTTATAAGCAAATAGACGTTGTTAATTTTAATTAAATGTGAATTATATGTGATGAAATGAATATGTGAATAAATATATGTATTAGTCGAATGTGTACAAGTTTGGCAGCTATGTTTATAAATTCGTTTCGACTGAGTTACGTCGTCCGAAAGCCCCGTATAAGCCTTAGGAATAGTTAGGATACATATGTCATGACATAGGATTTCGATATGTGTTTTCGTGTAAGACCACGTCTGGGACATTGGCATCGTATTTGATTTGTGTATGACCCTGTCTGGGACAGTGGCATCGATATGTGATTACATGTAAGACCACGTCTGGGACATTGGCATTGTACGAGTCTTCCGACTATCCGAGTATCTTTTTTAATTCCGAATGGTTCAACGGGCAAAGATAAGTTGTGTACGAATGTATAAATTAGGCTAAGTGACCAGGTATGTGATAGTTGATTACCTATTTGAAAATAAGGTAAGTTGTATACTTGAATTGATCATATAAAGTTATGTGAAATATGAATTATGTGATTGCATATTTGAATATATATGTATTCGGCCTTTGATGTATATGTGTATTGAGGAAAGTGATGATTGGTTATATTAATGTTCAATTGATTATTCGGTAAATAGGGAAGTTATTACAAATTATATAAGTTTTGATATATAAGTTGATAAATTGAATTATATGTGAAATTATAATGGTTTATTACTAATTGGCTAGCTTAATTTATGTAAATGATTAAATATTTATTTGCTTATGACTTACTAAGCTTTAATATCTTACTGTGTGTAATTGCTTTTCGTTTTATAGATTTGGAAGTTGGTTAAGAGTTTGGGGATCGTCAGAGAAGTCTATCACACTATCGACTATTTTCGGTATTTTACTAAGTTT